>NC_042495.1:78356352-78400533 GCF_005508785.2 Acyrthosiphon pisum | reverse complement strand
AAAATCAAAAAATCAAAAATGTGGAAAGGTCGATCTCAAGTAGACTTGACGACAAATTCAAATCTGTTTTCAGAATTCTTATCGCTTTATTATATCGATCGGTACGTTGGAAATAGAACACGTCTATAATCCTATGTTTCACGTGTGTTAGACAAAGACAGAAAATCCCCGCTCCCAATCCCCTGAACGCAAAAATTCATCCAGAACGAAATAGTGTAATTTTTATCCGATTAACTCGTATAATATTATTCCGAATAATTTATTCGTATTGATTTTTATGTGGAATTTCGTTATGGTGAGATTTTCTTTGATCATGCGTTTATTATTTAAATAATATAATCGACTAAAAGTAGCTAGTGAATAACATTATTACGAACATCTAAAGCATAGCAATGTACTGTTCTAGAAATATTTAAATCCTCCATTTGAATAACTATTTTGTCTGTTTTGAGAAAAATCAGAATTTATATTAACGGTACGTCCAATCCAAAATACTAATGAGTTAAACTACTTCATCACATGCCACAATAAAGCCATCTAAAATATACGTTTGTTTGGATAGTAAAGCTAACTATGCCATTTGAAATAGTGTAATAATTTAATAAATAATATTTAGGTAAACTTATTATTTTAATCACATGAAATACTATTTTAACTTTAGCGCTAGGTTCATAATTCTCGATAAACGGGAGGTGAATTATGTCGGGTTGGAAATGTTGTGGATGCTGCTTAAGACTAGTCTCATGAAAATTTCGTTATATACTTATTTTATTATATAATATATAAATAATATACAGGGTAGTCATCAAGTATGCCCATCCTCCATTTTCTTGAATTTATTTTTTACATTATTAATAATACTTATATGACATTGTCTAGAAATCTAATATTAAATATAATACCTACATTATATTATATATTTTAAGCATTTCAGAACCCATAATATTAGTGACCCATGATGCATATTCTCTTCAACCGTGAATTGAAATAATTCTCAAATCGTACAGGTTTTAACTTTTATTTAGTTGCTAAAACTAACAAAATATTTTACATTTTAAAGTTTCACACAAGAACGGTAAACGACTTCGGGATGGGGTTCTTATTATTATCCTATTTTTTATGCAAATTTGCTGTAATTAAAATATATTTGATATTTTGAAAATATCAACGACACAATTAATTTACATCGTGTCATAATATAATTTTTTATAAAGTGTATTTTTTACTTTTTTTTAAAAACACTAAATAATATACATAATTATATTTACACGCAAACTTGTACCCTTTCCCATCGCTACCACTTTGGTTCCATTGTCTCAACGCAAGTACATTGTTGTCATTTTTCAAGCGCTTGGTGCCTGGATAATTATTATTGTTAGTATACAAACTCTTAGCTTTGTCGTTCATTTTAAGAATTTAAATATTTTGAATAACGTATAGGAAGCAAAAGTGAGTGGGAGGTGACACTAAAAAAAATTATATATAATATATAAAAACAGCCACCTACACAAAAAAGTATTAAAACCCATTATCTTAAAAAATATACACATCAAGTTGTAAAACTCTATATTATTGTATACAATCGATATTGATTTGAGTTATAAATTAACCTAATGTTGCTATTTTTTAAAATATCTAACCATATATCTATAGTTGTTTTTTTATAGGCGTGTAAATGTTACTATAATAAATAAAAATACATATTATATTATTAAAATAATATGCAAGTCATTTTCTAGAACAAAATCACAACTTAAAAAATTGTTTAGCATTTGAGCAATAGTAAATATTGTAAATTGTTATATAACAACTATTATATCAACTATTATATAATAAAATACAATTAGTAAATGTTTTTATTTAATATGAACTAATATGTGATGGTAAAATAAAATTTAATAAATAATGCAATAAAAAACATTGGTACGGCGTATAGTATATGCAAAATCGATACATAACTGTGTAGAAGTCATGTTTTGTGTATAACATATTATTATTTTTTTTTTTTTATAGGCTTTTGTTGTAGTCGGTTTAATTTTATAATTTTAATATTTTAAATTTAATTTTTTTTTATTTTCCATTAGTTTAGCAATTTATAAATATGCAGTTTTTCATTAAACACGAAGTTATAAAAAAATGGAGATAATTATTTCAGCCATTGATATAGCAGTATACATATTATTCCTTGTATTATTATAATAATTGTATATATGCAATATACACATGATATTTTATACAAACAAAAAGCCGTACAAATCCGACAAATAGATCTGTTATATTAAACAGTTTTTATACGAGTATAACAAGAATTAAGTGCAATTGAATAAAAAAAAAAACCCCCGATAAACGTTTAATTACGTGAGTGTAATCGCATTAAAAATGCGTTATTGTATGTAGGTACGGCGTTGTTTTAAAACCGAATTACAATCGGCGAGCTTTTTTTATATTAATCGAACAAAAAATAAAATGAAAAATACTATGCTTTCAGTCTAAATCGACGGGAGCCAGAACTAAATGTTTAGAAGCTCGACCCTGATCTAAACGTGTAATCGCATAAAATAATATAAGATGAAAGTGCATTTTGGTCTAACGTGTATAAATACTACACAAACACACACACGCGCGTGCGCGTTGAAGCATGATATGATTTATTGTGACGTGTGACTGTACAACTGGCGTGACCCTCCGTAGAACATAATATATATATATTATCATTTATATACACAGCACACACACACACACACACACACACATAACGTATACGGAACGGGAGTTTACGTCTATATTTAGGTCATCGTACCATGTCAGCGATCCATAACCACCGCGTGTCTGTAGATGTACTTGTGTATATTATATCTGCTATCGAAAATTTAAACTATCTAACACCACGACGGTTTGCGATACAATAAACATATGGATACGAGCGCCACACTCTGCTGCAGAGGGCTTGTGTGTGTTTTTGTTTGAGCCTTCATTGGCGGACGAACGTTTAGGCGAAACATTAATGTGCGAACTCGATCAAGATCAACGACGTGTTTGTACAGTTCGCGCAGTGACAGGCGAAACGAGCAAAACTCCGATAGAGTCCTGACGGTATATATATATAATATATTACACGCACAGCGCACTGCGTAATTTTGCAAACGTCGCGTGTATGGTGTGGTGTAGTGTGCGTATATAATACGTACTATGCAAGGGCGGATAACCTATCTATTATGTGATTATACTTTTCAGCTTTCGGATATAAGTTCATATTATTTCGACTCGATCGCGTACGCTAGCCTTGTTCAAAACGAAATTACAACTACTTCTTAACCTGACGGTGTTTTTAGTATCCTCCCCAAAGAGGGGGGCTCTCGAATGACAGTTTGAAAAATATCAGTTTAAAAGAAAAATACTTTGTTTATTTTTCATATCGTATCTCTGCAGTTATGTTTATTATTTTATTTCCAATCTTATTTTGCCTACGAAGCAATTCCAGTTATTTCGCAATAAAACAGCTAGCTATGAATAAGAAATGTCATTACAAAATTATTTAAGTATAAAATAGCTTGATCACAGGTTCACTGTGGGACTCGAATAAATATAGTATGAATAAAAATAAAGCTTTTTTGGTGAACACTTGAACTTATGTGTATGTGTGTGAGTTTTTTTGTAAAACAAAATGCTCTTTGTCAATGTCGAACACACAGAAAACAAATTGTACCGTCAACCTGTTTGTGTCTGCACAAGAAATACACATTTTATTTTTTTATTTTTTTCTACCTCTAAGGCCATTCAAAAATTTCATTTTACCCCGAGGGCAACCTTATCATAATGTTTTTATTTCGGAGAGTAGCCGTGTTTCCCCACAGGGACCCTGAGCCACCTACACGCCGAAAATATGAAATATGATTTATGAAAGACCCGACGGCAACCACAACCGTCCTACACTCCTACCGCAAAACCGAATAACCCTTACGGTGTACATTTGAACGGCCGTGGCAGTGAGTCTTGATTATGAAGTATTGATTAAGTTTAGTTTTCTCATTTCTGTTTCCCGTCCCGTCGCTATTTCAGGAATTTCCGTTTTATAATAACGGCATAACAATATCATGCTCTTGTTTTCTCTCATTCTTCAACTTTGCCAACCCTCATACCAACCCGCCGTCACACATGACTTATCCCGTCTGATCTTTCTCTCCGGCCACTTCACGACAAGTAATACAATAAAAACAGCTTTATTAACCACTCAAGATGTAATATAATATTCATTACGTGAAATTGATTTCCCTCAGCAGCCGCCAAATGCAATATTCACGGCTCATCGTGGTTAAACCATTTTTCCACTATATATTTATACCTATATAATAATATACATACTCTTATAACTGTTGAGTACGCTATTTTGTTTTACTACCGCTTTTTTTTACACCCTTCAACCAATCCATTCTAACCATCGTCCTCGTTCAGTTGGTACTCAATTTTTGAATTAGGTTTAATCTCTAAGGAAACAACATCGTTTAAAAACTCGTTGAACTATATTCCATAAAAATGGATTGAAACTTTTTGATCCCTTTCACGGGCTTGGTTGAAAGTTTCCTATAAGGTTTCTCTTGGTATGGTTAAAACTTGTTGGAGCTTACGGTATAATATACTGGGCTTATGGGAAAAAGCTCTTGTGTTTGAAATGCATCAGATGTATGTATATGTAGGATAGTATTTAACGTAATTACTATAACGAATATTTTACTTATGAAAAAAGGATACATACTTGATTGATTTTCAAAGTTTAAAATGTAATGAAATAAAATAAACGTGAACAATTTATCATAAATAATAAAAATAAAAACAATTTCAGTTTAAAAACTTTCGAATTACAATAAAATATATATTAAAACATTCACAACATGTTTACATTAAAATGTGTATCTATTACTTACATTTTTAATTCCTTATTTTTCAGTATTGAATCATACCTAAAGAACACTTATAAACAAAAATGTATTTAAATATACTGGGATTTGTCTGTTGAAACTAATTTCACAGATATTATATAAATGTAATAATGAAATAAAATCTTTTTAAAATACAACAGTAAAATATTTTTTTTTTTAATTGCTACATAAGTTAGTATAATATCCAAACAGTTACTATACCTACTGCACTACTGCAGTAACTAACTACTTTCATTTATTTTACAAAAAAATAAATAAATACATAATATATATTTTAATTTTAACTCAATTACAATTTTCAATTAGTTGAACGTTTTACAAAAATGTTAATTAAAAGATTTATCAAATATCAATGAATAGTACAATCAAAATAATTAATAATACATTTTAAATAATATATAATTTGGTTGGTTTGACACAAAAATGTATTATTTTTTTAATACTGTTATAGTGTTCATAATATACAGCATTCATTAAGATGCAATAAAATAACTATACAATATTTAAATGTATATAAAACGTCAAAATTAAATTAAATTGTGTGTTAAATTTTTTGAATAATTTTAAACATAGCCTACTGAGAGGTCCAATAAAAAGAAGATTGCACGTGACGTATTGTTTATAAAAACAAAAAATATATTTTTTAGATTATTTAAATTAATTATTTAAGAGTTTTTTTACAGGTAGTAACTTAATAAGATAAATATTAAAAACAATACAATTTTTCCCAATTGTGTTTTTGAGAAAAGTAGATTATATTCTAAACAGCGACATAGATATCTCTTTTTCATTGATTAAATTGGTTAGATATTATTGCAAGAATCGTGGAACTATAGTTTTTCGTAAACGTAGGTACAAACATAATAATATTAATTAATATATTTTTATGATAATATTAATAAAAATGTATACATTTTTCCGTCGAACGAAAATAAACTTGATAATATTATTTCAACCATATAAAAGTGATTTTGTTATATTTTATAAAAAAATAAATAAATCTCAACCATAATATTAAATATAGGTACATAATATTCACTTTTAATAATTTTTTAACGTTGTAGAAATAAATATATATAAAAATATCGATTGTTTAATTCTTATTCTGTGTAAAGTAATGAAAAGAATTCAAATGTTCTAAACGTTGGTATTATTTGTCATAATAACTCATCATCATATTATACTGTGTAAATGAGGATAATGTACTGACGTAAAATACTACTACCACAAAGTGATTATATATACATTTATTAAATTAACACGTTGTAGGTATAGTCACCTGCAGCTATAACAATAATTATATTATATTTATTTTAAAGGCATTATGTTAAAAAAAATGTATAATAATAATGCATTGCGCTATTAGAATGAGCATCATAATATGTATTGTTATACAAATATGATTTTTAAAACAATAAACGTCCAACAGTTTGGCCATCGTTGCAACAATATATTGTACCAGTTTCAATATCAACCAAAAATATTTAGTTTTTAATATACATGGTGTAATAGAAGGATCTAGCAAAAAAATAAATAAATAATACTACTTAAAGGTATGAAAAAAATTGTGAAAATTATTTGGTTAATAAATATAATATTACGTTTAAAATTAGTTTACTAAAAAAAAAAAATTGTAAAATATAAGCTACTTAACTTATTAATGCTTTTACCATCAAAATCATTCTTATAATCAAATTAACAAATTTTCTATTTTGAATTTTTCCAAAAAATTAGCAAGTGACTATATATTATACAAAAAAAAAATTAAAATATTGAAAAGTACAAAAGTTATTTTATTATATAAATCGTGTTATTTGGGTTTTTCGATTTGACCATAATACTTTACATAGATGTTGTAATACATCCGAGTATACAATATATTTGTATATTATCTGATAGCGTTAAAATATGTTATTCGATGTTCTATAACCGATCGCGAAAAATCATCAGATGACGCGACGCTTCGAAAATATTTTTACGTTTTAAATTTTCGTTTATTGAAACATTTCGGCTCGACAATTAACTAGATTATTATCTCGGCCATTATTGTGTAATAACAGCACGTTTGGTGGCATTCGAACACGGTTAACTTACTATATTATGCGGTTAAAAATCGTCATCGTGCGGTCCCCAGTTTAAATTTGGTTTAGACACGACACGTGGTTACATTTACAATACAGGTATATATAATAAGAAAATAATACGTTCGTGTATACATTATATATAATGTTATTACATAGGGACCGGCCGAGAAATGAAACAAGCGATAAGACACGAAGCAATATGTTTTCTCCACCCTGTCATTTATTTCTGCAGTCCCGTTGGTCGGTCCACGGCAAAATATGAAACGATAATCGCGTGCAAATAAGTAGTTCAAATTTGTATCCACTGCAGTGATATAAACCTACTATAAATGGATGGCAACTAGTCCATAATATAGCACTCGTATAATATGTATAATCATTATTTTTTAAACATATCACACCGATGTGTATATTATTATAATAAACTTTTCGTTTTACGCATTTTGCCTCTTCTTTTTCTCCTTTCTTTTTTCCTACGTAAATATAAACTCTCTGAACCGATAATTTCACACTCTAATACCTACTTGGAATAACGAGCGCATAACAGTACAAAAATTTATTCTTCACATCAGATCGCAATACATTATTCTTCTAACTTAAATTAATTACGACCACGTATATTGCTGCGGGAAAAATTATAAAACTACCTAGGTTTTATATTATATTTATTACAAGACTAGGTAGGTACTTATAAGAATAATAAATTAAGATAAATACATTACATTCAATTGTATTAAAAATATATTAATGCATATCATGTACTGTGTAATGTGTATATTGTATAATAGTATTATATAGTGCAGTGCTATATAATAATTAAATCTCACTGTGTATATTCTGATTTGAAATTAAAATAACATTGAAATACAAGAAAAACACATTACGGGTTTGTCTATATTGGTTTCAGTTTGAAATGCAGTCTACAGTATTAATTAATTATTTTATATACCTTCACGGTGAAAGCGTCAACTATACGTAGGTACAAAACATGTACGCAGGCTTCCTCGTGCGAAAGTTTTGTTGATTAAAACCGAGTGATATTATTAGTTATGAATAGGGTCAGGAAGTTTATGACTTTTTCATATTGTTTTCTTTTAGTCGCGCACATTGCAGACAATGCAAGTTATAAACTTGCTTTATATGACATAGAATTCAGTTACATTAAATTGTATTTTGCATAAATAGGAGTTAATATAGGAATAAAAGCATAATAAAAAAAAACCACAGTGGAAAAGCGCATATTTCGATATGTAAATCAAAATAAAAAACAAATAAATTGTTAAATTTCAACATGCACCAATTACTTTTGTTGACGATGAACAAAGTTTTTAAACAATAATTTGGAATTTGACAACCAAGTTAAACCGACCCAAGTTCTTGATTGAAAATCTCAAAAAACCTCTCATTTTTTAAAATCAGTTCAGAAATTATGAACAATTTAACCGAAAATCAAAATAAATTATTTTAAACTACGATCAAATTTGTTTTTATTTAAATTTAATTAAAAAGTTAAACAACGAACAAACAATTGTCAGGATCGTGCAATACTTTTTAATGCATTTTATTATGTCATATATTTTGATTGTTTAAGGGCATATACTTTGATATTTTTTGGGCATGTTTGAATGAATTTTTTAGAGTTTTTTAGGTCATAAACATTCTAACCGTAGTTAAAAATGACCCACGTCTAAGGGGCATTGACGATGAGCGGATAAAACATTTTGAATAATTTAAAAGTCTTAATGGACTGGACCTACATTAATAAATGAACGGGTGGAAACATAAAAAAGTAACAAATGAATGATATCACTGATGCAGTATACATTATACAAAATAATTTAATATATAATAATCTATAATATGTACCGGTTGTATACTAGTAGTCTAGCAGGGTTCTAATAGGTAATAATTAATTAATTAGTTTGGAAACCTTATGAGTATTTAACTGTCTATGGTAGTATAATGGTATACCGAACTAGTGTCTGTGCGGCTTTGTTCGACGGTTCACAATTCCATGCTACACGATTCCGCACAAAATTACTAATAATATGTTGGTGATTAGATAGAAAAAAATAAATTTATATTAATTTTTAACGACTTATTTTGACTTAAAATACTTTCAAACGACTCCACTTTCGGTTATTATGTTGTTAGTATACCAACTGCATTATTAAACGTTATTCATGTCGGCTTTAGTACCTATCTATGATTAAAAGTATTATAAGTAATTATATTAAGAATTAACACGACATATCTACGTATAAATGTAATGAACTTATAAAGTTATATCGTATTGTAATTACTATGATGATTATCATCGTGTCAGTGACTAGAATATAAAGATTTTTTTTAAATATAGGTTTTGTAATCAAAGAAAATATAAATAAAATATATTAGCTGTTGCTAATGGACTAAAGATCTAAACCTTTATAGATATATACCGATGGTTGTAATACGAACTTCTAAATAAGTGGTGTTGCTCATTCTATAAAAATTACACGGCTTTATTTAATCCAACTGTGTAATTTAATTCTCAAAATTATTTATTCTAACTAATTCTTTGTTTTGGTTTTTATTAAAATATAATTTATAAGTAAACTGTTACTATTTATTTCTTATTCGGGTTATTTTTTGTATACACCTAAACTGGCAACGAAGTACAATAGCTGGTGTTTATGCAGAATCGCGTTACTTCCAGAGGTATGCAACTAAAATCCCTTTGCAAGACGAACATTTTGCGGGGTTATGAAAAAATAAAATAAATCGTGCGGAATCGTGTGTCGGCGGTCCGATGATATACCGTGCCAAAATGAATCGTTGCAGTAGAAGCGACGACACACGATTTCGCACAATTTAAGTGGTAAACGGTGGAAGGACCGAGAACAATATATGTATGGACGTGGTGCACAGTTTCCTGTTGGATATCGAATCGTTAAAACTAACTGGCACAAAAGCCCTCCGATACGACTTAAGGCGCCTACCTCGGTAAACTCGACCTTAACTATATCGCACAGTACCACGCGCATCGACGATGGTGAATCCCCCCCCCCACGATAGGGGCCGTCCGGATAGGTACGATTTTAGTCGTTCGATAGTGGTTGAACGCGTTCCGAATCTGTTGTCGGCGTGGTAAATCCAGAGTCGAACCTTAGTAACTGCATTTTTTTCTTACCCTAATAAAGATAAAGACGACTAAACTAAAACCTATCTAGATATGTGGATATAGAGAGGTCGAACTAATATTGACTTTGATCACGAATTTCGGAACCAACGATAAACAATGTTGAAATAAAAGATAAATTCGGTTAAAAATAATTCTACTCGTATTAATATTATAGTTGATACTATCGTTGATATTTAGAAATTCAAAAAACCGCGGGGACTGATACAAAACTAATGTAATGTTTTGAGATTCTGAACAATCTAGTCAAAAGAAAAAATTTAGTGAATTAAACAATTAAAATCGTTTCATAACAGTATTCGAAAAACATGACAGATTTTATAAAACAGATAACATTGTTTTATTTTTAAAGATTTGTCCATAACTTATTATTTTGAGTGAGTATGCATATTTTCCCTGCTGAATCATGTCATACCAATGGATATTTTTTCTGATCATGTCACTTTATGTAGTTCTAATAACTATACTTTTTTCAGATTTACTTACAACATTACAATCTATAGATTATAGATAAGTACAAATTTACACATTTCTAATGTATATAGAATAAAAATATATAACACTGATTATAGAATAAGGTGAAAACTGACATCGGTGTAATGGTTTGTAGATTCAAATTCAGAAGACTAATACTTGAACAGAAAAACAATTACCACAAACCATGAAATGGAGTTAATGTGCTATGGCATGTGTGCACTGTGCATCCAGATATTAAAATATATTGATCTCAAACGATTTGAACTAATCAGTTTATCTAAATGTCACATTTCTAGAAATAACATTCAAAATTTCACAATAATATGTGTATTAACTACCTTCGTCATAAATTCAATAGCATACCTACCACTTTATAGAATATACATTATACACGGATATTAACGACTATTACCACGGTAGTGTTTTAAATTATAATATTATAAACGATGGTAATAATAATATTATGTACATATTTTGTACAAGCCAAATAATCGCATTTCCGCTGGATCGATATTCGTATACGCGGTCCCGTAAAGCGACAATTCCGGAAAATATCAATTATACCAGCAAAGTCAGCAAACCCTCTGCCCCCTCTCACCACCGCCATTCCTTGTGATCAAATATTGCTGTAGAAAACGACTTCCACCCCTCCGACAATGAAATTATAATATTATATACGTCTATTAGACGCGACCGTGACATATCAATTACGATGATAGTTTGCCTTGTGTGCAATAGACTTCAAAAACAAAACAAAAACAGTCAGCCGCCAACTTATATTATTATATAACCACGTTGTTCTCAAACATAATACGTTTTATACTTATGTGTTATTGTTATATTTATAATAATATATTTTGTACGTGTCGGCCTGCGTCGATATTTTAAGCGATCCGGATATTAACTGGAGCGTTATTATTTAAGTACATGAAAAAAAAATAGCACGCCGTCGGGTTTTGATGATGTGTGTACAATAATAATAATATATAATATACAAAAACCTATACATCGTTTGACGTGTGTTATTAACGTGGAAATATTATCATGAATACTTAATATATATAATATTATGTATGGTACATAAAAAAAAATCATATAATAGTCAAAGTTTTTATCCAACGCGACCTCTACTTAGCATAAAGTATATTTTTTAAATTTATGTTCGTGCTATTGTGTAAAATTTTTTCTTCTTTCGCGAAACTAATAAAATGGACGTATGCAAATTTGAACTCGAAAAACCTAGGTAGTAAAAATAGTGTAGTAAATTGCATCTATAAATACGGTCGAATGAGCAAAAATATCTTATATGATATTTTAGCGTTTCCATTGTCCAGAATTACAACATATGCATATCGCATAAAGTTTTGATATAAAACCATCGCCATAAAACATCGATGATTAACTAGATACCTACTGACTATGTCTCTGTATAAGTACATTTTAATTTTAATATTATTTAAGTCGTATTATGACTTTGTGGGATAAAAGGCTAAAAGCCCATATGGCAATTTTTTGTGTAATTATCTGTTCTTGTCTTTTTTGTACACAGATTATTATTATTTTTTTATTTTCTTGATTTTTAATCAAGTAAGTATGGGAATTGAAATGAAAAAAGTCTGGATTTTGAAAACTTTAAGAATTTGTGTTAAATAGGAAAATAATAAAAATGTAACTCATTAATAATGAGTAGGTGGGTAATTTAGCTGGCTTTAATATAAAATATTAATGAGAGAGATTTGATATCACACCCAAGCAGTATAACCACTTGAATCCATAAAAACGTTGTCGTGAATAGTCCAAACATTTCCATTTTTTTTAACTTTTCTCCTAAACTATGTTAGATAGAAAGTTGGTTGATAACTCATTAAAAAGGGATTATCAATTAGATACTAAATGTGAAATTAAAATTTTTTTTTTTAATTATTTAATTTTTCACAGATAAAAAAAGAGTTATTTTTTGCTAGACTTTCATTTAGCGAGGTAGATTCCCGAAACTGGAGAACGTATTTTGTTGTTTGGGGTCTTGTTAGATTCACATTGGCTAGGAGTAGTGCAGTGAAGATTTTTAGAACCTTTTCTCCAATCGTTAATTCACTACAAAGCTGTAAAGCTGAAAAACATCAAAAAACGCCCAAGAGAATTTATTTGTTTTGATTTTTTTTCAATGTTCTGTAGTGAATTTACTATTAAAGATAAAGTTCTGAAAATCTTCAATGCACTTCTCCTCACCAATGTTAGATTCACAAGATCCCAAACAACGAAATTTTTCTTTCTGGTTTCGGAGATCTATCTCACTAAATGATTTTTTGTGGGGCTGTTCACACCGACATTTTTCTGGATTCAAATTTTTATACCGCTGAGGTGTGATATCAGTTAATAAATTTCTAAAAATTGAAGTAATTGAATATCGATTAACTTTGATTGGACACAGAAATCTGATACCTCTATACAGTTTTACATGTTTGTAATAGACAATTTACTTTCACTGTAAATCAATGCAGTGTTCATGTTTGATCGGGTTACCTGAAATACTAATTATATAACGAATTTGAATAATATACGAAAATGTAATACATTTTCCATTTCGATGTACATGCAATGTGATCGCTGCGCAATGGTCAGTATTGTATTATTTCGAGACCTTAAGCCGTCCTAAGTCCATACTAACGTAGTATGACAAGCGTATTACGTTGGAAGGGCAAACAAGTATGATTTGGTCAAAATGGAGATCATAGAACTCAATTTCAAACAAAATTATATACCTCGAGGTATGGCTATCAGCTATCCATTTCATCAATATAATACACTAGTTTATACACATAGAGTGGTATTGTCGTTTGTTAATCTGGTACATATAATAATACGCAGTAATAATAATAACAAAAGTAATGAAAAACTAAAAACGAAAGTAAGAAAGAAAAATCCCAACTATCAATCAATCACGATGTTTTGTGCTTTGAAAAAAAAAGGGATGCTGGTGGATACACATTGGTTATTTTCCTCTCCTCGTATGACTGTAAACATTTCCTCCCCTTTTTGTATGCCACGCTCAACGCACTCACTATATTACGCTCTGTCGGCGATTTCACCTCCCACTGGTCGCGGGTCGGCCGCAACGGCCCCCTGTCCCAATCTCAACCGATATTTTAATTTAGAAAAATAACACAAAAAAAAATATAACACCGTTCAGACAGGACTATCGATTGTACACATATTTGTGTTATGACCGAATCGGCACCACCAAGTACACAAAACGTATTTTTTATTTAAATATTCTTTTGGTAGCTATATACCTAACAGATATTTATTTACATAATACACAGACACACAGTTGACAAAATATACTAATATAAAATATTACACGACACAAATAGTTTAATGCTCAGTTGAAACTTGAAAGATACTATATTACTATGGTCCATTGAGGAAAATATTAGCAGTGGCATCGGATTCGGTGGTGGTGGAGCTAGAATATGAGTTTTGACCGACCAGCCAACAATTTTTACTTTTTACCCCACACCCATTTGTACGTTTCCTCGTAATCGCTGCAAAGCCTGCCTGACACATTGCCTTATCGTCAAAAACCATTGTAATTCATATTGGAATCAAACCTTAAAAATATAATATATACATTTATAAATTCGCCATTTGTTTGACAGTCGTAAAAATAGTAAATACCATAGGTATCAACGAAAACGGTTGACGCGTCAAAATAATATTAAATAAAACATAATATTACTTAGTATGTTCTTCCGCGGTTGTCCGTGATAATCATCATGATGAACATAGATAGAGTAGATATAGACGATTATAAGCACCTCGGCACAGAGTTTTTATGATAATATTTTTATTTTATTGCCAAGACGATTGGGTGTACCCTACATTCAGTTAGTAGTTCGTACAACTGCTAAAAGGAATTTTTTTTAGACGTAAGCGATTTTTACTAATTCAAACGATAACTGTATTTTATGTGGCTTTTTTCAATCAGAAAATAACATATGATGTAGTCAATTTTATGACATGTTTTTAATGATTGACCGTATTATTTATTGTAAATATTTTTATTCGTTTGTTTTTTAGATATATAGCATGTATTACTATAGCAATAAAACTTAAATCACAACAAATAATTTAATTTTTTTTTTTTTTTTTGTTTTAGGTAAATGTTATTTCTCAAATTCACTCAAAGTAAGAACATTCCGCCGAGTGAGTGAATAAAACAAACATATAATTGTTTTAAGTTAGATTTTCTTTTAATTGTTTAAAAATAATATATGATATATATAATATATATAAATATATTTTATTTTATTTTTATAAATATATTATCCTGATTACGATAAATGATTCAAAATCTAGGTACTTACATAATTGTTCCTAAAATATACTAAATTAATAAATGAAACTGAACATTATTTACAATATACAATATTCAATTAGTATAATATTCGTTATTCAATGCTTTGTTGCGTAATAATATACTTAAAAGAGAGTCAAATTATAAACTTTGAAACGAAGACTTACTAAAGTACTTCTAAGGCAATGTAATATTTACTATAAAATATAATGTCAATTAAGTGCAAGATTTTGAAAAATATAACCCCAATATAGGTAATTGAATAACATTCTAAATTATATATGTAGTATCCTTTTTTTTGCATCCTAGTTAATTGTTTCCACAATATTTTTTTTTTAAAATAATAAAAATAATATTCATAAGAACGAACAAAAAATTAAAAATTTAAAGCTTAATTTTAACAGCTGTGCATAAATTAAAATATTATAAATGGATTTGAGTATTGCTTAATTGCAGAATATAATAATTTATAAGCTCAATTTATGTATTATGTAATAGGTATAATGTGTACTAGCGGGCTATAAAATGTATGGACGTAACAATAAAAAATTTAAATTTGTTTTAATTCAAATAATTTGCATTAGCTGAATCCTTCGTCAAATAAATGTTAAATACCTTAAAATTTAAATGATGATTGTTTTTTTTTTTATCAAATATTTAATATAATATATCTAGTATATATTATAACATAAGTAATATAAGTATTAGCTTTATATATTAATACATTATATTTTTGTTTTGGGTAACAATTTATTTGCCCATGATAGTTTTGTGCCGAATGTAATGTCTAGAATTTTGATCGTGTTTTAGTTTTGTATTGTTATATCGTTTATTTTGAAAACAGGTGGTTTTTCTTTAATATTTTATTCGAAAACAATGATAGTGATTTTATATTATTATAAGACTTTTTAAATAGATTTTTATATGAGATATAATGTTCACTGTAGAAGGTGTTTTAATGTAATACAGGGATCATAGTCAAGAAAGTAATATTTTTATTTTAAATATAATGTTTCACAAGTTCTTTTACAAAGTTGGTATCACAACTAAACGTAATTAACAATGTTTTCATCTACTCGAGTTTCTAACATAATAAAAATTCATGTTTTAATAGATAAGTTTTTGACAACGTAGTGTAACTTCTAAGTTTCACTGCTAAATACTACCATTGCATTTCATGGTAACTATCATCATATTACAGTGCTGATCACAATCGTTAAACACGTGCCATTAAGAGACGTTCTCAAGGATTATCAAATCTCTTAATCACGATACAAAGTTTTATGAACAAGTGTTCGTGGTTGGTATTTTATTCTGGTGTTCGTAAAAGCGGTTCATTTCTATATATATCGTGGAGACAAAACTTGTATTTCCAGTTGACACATAACATACTGTTCCATTTTATCCACTTCCGTAAATACGTCAGATCCACAAACTTCAAAAAGACTTATCTTTTGAACTATTTTAGATTTCTTATTTATATTTTACTAGTTTGGTTTTGTGACTTTTCTAAGTATAAAATTTTGAAACGAAAGAGGAGAAGGACAAGAAAAATTGACCAAACAGACAATTAAAACAAAAATGGAATTTTCACGAGTAAACTTTTATTTATCACCTCCGTGAAACTAGCCCAGACACCAGTCTTAAAGCATTTGGCGACACATAAATTCTGAAGAAAATGTTAGCATTTTTTCTTTTTTATGTTTTTATTTATTTATTTATTTATTTATTTATTTACAACAAATACAAAAATTAACCGATTTTATATTATTATGTGTACGTTCTTGTACGATTTTATTCTACGTACACTTTATTCGTATTTTTCGTTGACAAATCAGTCGGTGTCTGTGCAGATATTGGTAAATTGTATTGGATTTTGTATTATAGTAAAATAAAAATATACTGTACCTAGCTGTGTTGTTAGGCTGGAAAATAAGCATTTTTTGGCATGAATAACAAAGTATACCTTTACTCATTTTGGTTGAATATGTTTAACATTTTCAAATCCATTAGGATGAATTCAACTCTATACGAGCAAGTTGTGAAAAGTAGTGACGTGTGCTCCTTCAAAATTATCATACTATAATCTAATTAACAATGTATTTTAACTACACGTTGTATAAAGCTAAAGAAGAATAATGAAAATATTTAATCACATATTTAGTACTTGTCAAAGACATTATTTTTAGGTATTTAAAGATTGGAAATTATAATTGTATTGTATTATTATGATAAAAATACACATTTAGCTTAATTTAAATATTAAATTATGAACTGATTATGGATTATAAGTTGTATTATACTTTATTATACTTGTTTTATTCGTATTATATTATTTGTATTCATTTTTAATAGCAGATAAGTTTAATATAATACATATTATATTATTATAAATTATATTTTATCCAACCAACAATTATTATTGAATTCCTAGCAGACAATCTATGAACAATTATAAAATATTTAAAAATCATAGTCAACACTTTTCTAACAATAAAATAATTGAAAAAAATGCAAAATCAAACAATTCAGAGAAATAAATAAAACTAAGCTACCTTTTCATATTATTCAAATAAATAAATGTTGAACTACAAAATACAGTACTTCATAATACATTAATTCCTATTTAAAAGGTTTAATTAAATTTGTTCACAAGCTTTAAATGTAATATGTGTTTAATTGTTACTTTATCAATCATCAATATTCATTATTACATTTTATTGTTTATTCCAATTGTTTTATTTTAGACTCTGAACGAAGTGATGTATTGATTTTACAGTGATTGTGTGTGTGTGTTTTTTTGTGTCTGAATACAAGATAGGTAGTCAAAATAATGCTTCGATTTTCAATTTCAGTATATTTTTCGATGAGAAAGTGAATCTTTGCATAAAAGTGCAATGGGGAAGTCAACATTTAAAATGCCCAATCATTTTCAAAAGCGCGTGGAAAAACGTAATAAAATCACAAAAAAATGGCTAATTATTTCGAATTAGAAATTCATAAAAAAATTTATATTTATATCTAAGCTTTGAAAATGTTTTACAAGATTTACCTTAAGTTTTCCTACACTTAACATAAAAAACTTTACCGGAAAGTCAAATTAAATTTTCATAAGTGTTTGAAGGTAGACATTGCATGGATATTCATCCGTGAATTAACAAACTCTCATTCTCGACGATTTTCTTCTTTTTTTTTTATACATATGAGGCATTGAGGCATCGACTACATGGTCATTAGTCAGCGTCACATTTTTTTTTAACATTGGAAAAATAGAGTGCATTTTCATTACATTTCTCTAAATTAAATTACCCTAAATTATTTAATTACGTTCTATAATATTTGTTCATTGTTTTCTTAGGTACCTAATATTATTAAATAAGATAATACAGTTTTGTTTTGTTGATGAAATTAATTATTTTTCTGGACACCTCGGGAGTGGGGCAAGTATCTCATAGGTATACGGTCTCCGGTAGCTCCTGCTTGATGCGTATTTCATTGAATTGGTGACGGGTGACATTCGAGAAGTATGTTCTCGACTGCAATGAGTGTTCCACAAGTAGTATATGATGGTGGGTCTTCTTTGACCATGAAGTATCCGTGTGTCATGCAGGTGTGCTCTTTTCATAGACGGACAAAAATAACCTCGTCCCATCTGGACATCTCGTATGGTTTGGGCCATGGTAATATTGTTTTCTTGATATCTCTAATCTTGTTATTATTGCAATTTTTCCAGAGGTTTTGCCATTCATTCATATAATTGTATTAAGTTTAATTTCGAAAGTCTTTGTCTGATATCTGAGTATGTGACGACATACTTCAAAAACGGAGTAGCCTGTAGTTTCTTTAGCTTCTAAATCAGCCCCTTTATTACCTTTTATACCAATGTCCTGAGATTCATGCAAGAGATATATTATTTTTACGAACATTAAGTTTATTAATTATTTGGCTGATAACTGGTTAATGCTGTAATGAATAATTTTGATGGCCGTGAGTATCATTAAGGCTTCTACGGTAAAAAAACTGCGTTTATTATTGGTTTTTAATTGTATATTTTTATCATTTGATATCACAGCTCATCCTGCTTTCTGTTAAATTTTCTATGCGTAAGTATACATATAGTATGTGTTCGTGTTCTGATTACGATTACAGCAGTTTGTAATAGAGGCTTTTATAAATGTTTTTATTCGTAGTATTTTTGTTGTGTTATGATAAGCTTATGTCTATTGTATCTCTATTAAATCGGCAAGGAGATAAATTTAATTCAGTGTTTTGAATTATATTATTGATTGAATTTTCGTTTTTTTTTTTTAATATATATTCTTGTTGTCTTTCATACAGTCGCCTGAGATGAGATATATTTAATGGGTTTACTTGGTTGGGTTTTTTATGATTTTATCGTAAACAGGATTTCCTTGATGTTTGGCTATTTTTATCATATATTTGGTTTCAAGTAGTAGTTTTCTCCTTGATGAAAGATGTGGTTCACTAGCCACACAAAGTATGTTTGCGACTGGGCTACTTTTAAATGGACCTAAAGATAAACGAATTGTGCAATTTTTAATTGTATTGTTATGTGATTGGCCGCTCCGTAAGCTATTGAATTTTCAAGCTACCTATCGATTTTAGATCTAATTATAGCTTTATATATTCTAATTATAGACTGTCTGAATCGGGGTCCAATTCTACGTGAGCTAAAGTTTTTAATATTTTAATGGATTTAAGAGTTCGAATTTTTAACTGTCGAATGTGTTGGCACCAGTTGAGTTTTTTTTATCAAATGTTAAGACTATAATTTTAACATTGTCGCTGTAATCGAGTATTGTATTTTAAAATTGGATTTTTGGCCTGATTATTTTTCTCTGACGCGTGAATAATATACATTTAATTTTATTTGGAGGGAAAGAGAAACCGGTTTTGAAGTTCCATTTACTTAACCTTATCTATCAATTATTAATTAATGTACGTTGCATTTCGTTTTTAATTGAAAATACATTTGTACAACTGTGTTTGTGGGCCGTGGGGTGAGTGGCTGACAACAAATTATGTTTTTCAAGATACCAAGTATGGGTCTATGATTGACCATTTTTGCTATTATTTTACTCGTAGTATTTTGTAATGATATGGGGTGGTACTGTGGTAGCCTTCACTGGACTGAGATTACACTTACCCGCATTTTAAGTACGCGCCTTTCATACAATTATCTTCTTAAAATCTCTTAAAATCTCTTCAAATATTGTTTAGATTTAGTAAACGTTTAGTTAATGCATAGGCGGAGCTACGGGACGTGCAGGGTATGCAGCTGCACGCCCTAATCGCCCCGAAGTCTGCTTTAATTCAAGTTTAAAATTAATAAAAGTAAAATCTATGAACGGTTAATTTGGCTGAAGTCTAATGATCATTATAAATACTAATAATTATGTTTGTTCATAACAATGTATTTTCCATGTATTCATTTTTCAAGCAAAGCCAATCCTAACTATATTTTTTCTATATAATATAATTCAAAATAATAAATATTATTTCTATGTCATTTTCAATTTTTTCAATTTGATTTTCTTTTTTAGAACTAACTGATAATACCTATTCTATAACAAAAATATTGCCAACCACCGGAGGAATTCAACTGCGCTAACATTCGGTATATTGTTTAAATTAATAAAAATTTTGAAATTTTGTTTTAAAAGCTTGAATAATAAATAAGCTTATAATTAAATAATAAGCTTACAATTTATAAATAACAACTAATTACGGTGACCTATAAAATATCCGAAAATAGGGCTTTTAGGGATAACCCCCCCCAAACCCCATCGCCATAAATTGTGGTGGGCTGATTTAGATTCTGCATACGCTGAACAATACTTCTGGCTCCGCCTATGAGTTAATGTTTGTGATTTCAGCCGACTTATATAATATAATATATACAATTTTTAATGGATATTCAAATGTTATGTAACAAAAGAAACAAGTAGGTATTAACTCAAATATAGTAGTTTAGTATGTACAATGTACATTGTATGTATGGATTGTAGATATGAATTATATTACAAATTTAACCACTGTTAGTACTTAATACTCATTGACGGTTATTATTAATGATGATTGTATTAACTATGTAAAGTCTATCTTTCTCTGTTTAGCGTGTGTCAGCATTGTCAAGGTATTAAAAGATTATTTTATTTCACTGTCAGAATAATAAAATACAATTTACACAAAAATAGTATTCTGCTGAAAATTATTGTATTAATGTATTTAAATGATTTCATATAATTTCGATAAATAAATATTTTATTTATGGTTAAATAATAATAATAGTATTTTCAATTAATTATTATATCAATACGTTCTTATATTTTTATATACATCATCAATGATATATTTTTTTAATTTGGATCTGAAATGTATTTCTTCATAATATGATAAAAAAAAACTTAAACTCATTTATACAATTAATGTACAATCTATTAATATGAAGTTAATGTTTAGGCAAGATAAGTACATAACTTTTATTTTTGAACCTCCACGTGAAAGGGGGATCACATTAGCATGTCATAGGTATATAACAATTAATTACTAGAAGGTTTAATTTCACATATAAAGTTCATAATACATTATTAGAACATTAAAGTATATTGAGCTTAAATAATTTCAGTTTAAGATTATAAAGGCTAACATAGATTATCGAAAAAAAAGATACACATGAATAAATAATATATAGGTAGATATATTATTATTTTATCACTTTGTATATGTACTATTTAAACAAATTATACAAAAATGGATAAAACATAGTATTGGATAACCCACAACTTACGTCATAATTATAATTAGGCACCTATTTTCTATATAGATTTTTTAATTATTTGTTGATGAAGTATAGGTACTTATACTAGTATATTGTGATATAGTTAGATATTAGCACAATATTTAAAAACTGAAATAATAAAATGAATGTTTTGACACAATAATACAATTCACTTTATCTTCCATTACTGCGTCTACTCTGTATTAACCGCGGATTATCTGATACTAAAAAATAAAAATACAAAACCATTGTGTTTTTTTTCTGTTTTAAACGTCTTAAACAAAACCACGCTGAGTTAATTTAGATGTGTTAGCAAGATTTTAGAACAAAATGTTTTAAACGTCTCAACTCTGAAACTTATCGTCACTGTGACGCTCAATACAGACGTCTTTTATCCCGGCAACAAAACTCCACGGATGCGATAATTAATTCATTATTTCTGTCCCTCCAACGCTTTTCACTGGTCGATCATTTGTATGCTAGTGCCTATAGTAGCTAGTGTAATAGTATAACTCTACTGGTGCTATTATATAACTATAACTGTAAATAGGTACATAAATGTACAAATAATAATGCGTTGTATATTATTTAAACACGATTTTTAATATTTGGATATCTTTGAAGTCGTAATAATTTTACACGCGAGCCTTTGGTGCTCTGTCGGGTATCACTGATATTAATGATGATTATGATTAATGATTTAAAATTTCATAAAAATACATTTAATGCAACATTTCGTTTACGTGGAAATCAAAAATTTTTAATAGATCTAAATTTAAAAAAAAATATATTTTAATATATGTATAATGTATATAGTTATATACTTATAGACTCAGAAAATATTTTTAAAAGTACGGTTATTGTGTGACAGTGTGACACAAAGATAAACCGTTAACATATAATAATTATAACTATAATGTATGAGTTCCATTTTGCATCAATATAAGACAATTAAAACATAGCTAACTATATAACCCCATAAAGTCATAACTCATAATTCACAACAAACATATAGGGAACGTCATCATAACATGTTGTAGAATTATACTGAAAATGTTTGACGCTTTATAATGTTATGTACTATTTAGTATTTTTAATTTGTTACTTAATATTTATTTGTTTAAAACAATATATACGCCATATAGGCTGTATAATGTATATAATACCTAACAAAAAGTAATAAAATTTAAGTTTAGGTAATAACATATATTATTATAGTTAATAATTAGATGGAAAACAATTTATCCAATCGATGACTGAGCACGTTAACACGCCTAGCTGATATATTACTGGAGATATTTTTTATAGTAACACACTCGCGATTATTATAATATATCGGTTGATCTGTATATGTTGTACCTACCATAATTTTAATAATACTCATATAACTATAACAGTTTGAAAACAATTCTGATTATTAACAATTGATGTAATTATGACTTTTTTAGATTTTAATTTTTATAAATTCCTACCTATATTTTGAATTGTATAATCCGAATCAGGATATTTGTATGAGTATTTAATTAAATACCAAATAACGAAACAATACCTACTGGCTACTGTTGTATTGTTGATTAAATTATAAGTTAAAACTATTTAAACTAAGATAAGTCGATATTAAAATAGAAAGGGATACATAAAATACATTATATTCATTCAATTGGAATAATGCTCAACATATTATTATGTGCAATTATTTACATCTAATATTTTAAATTATTGTATATGTTTACATAATACGTCAGTTTAGGGTTCAGAGTCCTTCATATTTAAACGGGATCTGTGCCGTAAACAAACAGATTATGATCGTGGTTTATTTTCTTCATCTAACCTTTAACATCCTAACTTTCAAATATATTTATTGCCATCTCTCCCTGTCAATTGGCTAAAACGAGGCAATTATAGCTACTAGACCAACTTTTCTACATCACTTTTCACTTGATCTTTCCGTCGTATCCGTGGTTGTCCCGGATGGGTTTCTCCGTCCGACGTTCGATGAAAAACCACACTAGTCCATACTGTATTAGATCCTTATTTCTAATCACATGGGCAACCAAAATGGAGTTCTATTTTCTGATTTCAACTATACATATATGTCTGGCATCCTATTCAACTTCCAGAGCTCGTAGTTTTTTTTTTTTTTTGATTATAGTATTTTATACATTCGCTTGTCCCTATTATTTTTAATATAAATTCTAAATACTCCTATAATTAAATATAGAGACAGCAGTTTGGTAAGTAGTAATGGCCAATTGGTGGTGTGTAGAACATATACCAGGTGTCAAAATACAGTTAACTAAAATTATAAGTTATAATATATAGCTTCGTACAGCTGCAGTGTAACATACCACTCGCGAGTGACACCGAAAATCACTTAGTGCCAAAAAGCGTACATGTCTGGCGGTCTGTCTGTGCAGTTTACAGTGGTGTGTGTGACCAGAATTTTGTATTTATCAAACATGGTGCGTGGAGTGGGTAATACTATGCGGTCGGGCCACAATACTATAGTGTTAATACTACACGTGGGATTTGGCAATGGCGAATTGTTTTATTGAGGGTTGGCGAACATAAGCGCACGTCGAGGATATTGAAAATATTCTCGCCGCAACACTGTTTTCCGGCCGTTATGTTACCGTCACCAGTTAGCTCCATTTCACACTGCTGCTACTACTATTATAACTAATGTGCAATACCACTATGACTCACGCTATTTTATACGTTACATCTAGGTATATAATAATTATAATATTTTTAAAATTGTACTTTGTACTTATTGTAGAAACTAGTTTAATATACTCATACAGTCATACGAGAAAGAGAGAGAGAAAAATAAGAGGTCAGACGTCTGATTCGGTCGTCGTTTCCACCCCACCGTTGCAGTGCAATTATACCGTCGTCGGTCGTGACGTGATAGAATTAAATATTTTTTGCATTTTATTCGATCCGTTGCAATTACACATCATCGTCTTCGTTCGTCTCAAAACGATTTTTTGTCTTATTACAAAGAAGTAAAGGATATTTCATTATGGTAATACGTACGGCAAAACTGACGTCGGGAATATTATACTACTGG
Organism: Acyrthosiphon pisum; assembly: GCF_005508785.2. Taxonomy (NCBI): domain Eukaryota; kingdom Metazoa; phylum Arthropoda; class Insecta; order Hemiptera; family Aphididae; genus Acyrthosiphon; species Acyrthosiphon pisum. The sequence goes on along the minus strand of NC_042495.1, from coordinate 78,375,622 downwards.
AGTGTATTGTACGGATGTCCGGAAGAAAAAAGTGCTTACGAATGTACAAAGTTTGATTGGAACAAATAAAAGTTTGACTACAAATTCTTTGACATGTTAAAAATATATTGCCCGGACTTTCGACTGAGTTCACCCATTGTTATGTATTTGTTATTATTTTTTTGTTATATGTTTAGTGTTTTAGGTTAAATGTTGTTCAAGTAGAATAACTAAATAATAATTTTAAAAAAAAAAACGATTGACATTACATAAGTGCATTTAATAAATAATATTTTAAGTATGTGTATACAGTATGACAAAACAACACTTATAGTCACGTTTCGTAGCTCAATTCATTATATAGTTCTAATTTTGTTTCCAACAATTTATATTTAAAATCAATACCTAATAGGTAATGTTCCGCTATACATCAGAATTATATTAACTCTAAGTTTCTGTCCCCTCATTTCGCTTATTTAACTGATCGTATTCTCACAGCACGAAGATAAATTATTATTTTAAAGCCAAAATGATTAAATTCAAAAAAAATATTTCTAGTGGCAAACCCAAAAATAGTTGAGTTTATCCACTTAAATTTCGTTACTGGTATTTTTTTACATTTTTCATGATAAGACATCTCAAAGTACAATCTGTGTTCAATTTCCAATTTATAAAGGTATTGCATGAAACGTTTTTATTGTACCAAAATGTATTTTCTGAAAGAAAAAATACACACCATTGAAAAACCTATACATTCCTCGAATCATCCAGAACCTAAAGGATAAAATTATATAGTTTCATTATAATAAAACATTCACAAGACTTATCATGTTGGCAATATAATTCGTGTAACTATTATTGAGTTCTTATACTAATACCTACTTATGTTTTTTTTATTAGATTATTTTTATTTTAACTATATGTATATATTTAATACCACTATAAAATATAGTCGCATAATACTTTTCATTTACTTTTAAATCTCATGTAAATGTATTAATATGTGCGTTAAATGTGATATTTGCGTAAATGAAAGTATAATATGCTATAACACAAATAAATATAGCATACCCAAATCTCAAAAAAAGGATAAAATATCAATATCAGTATTTCTTATTCAAGACATTTTACTTAAGTACTTACGTATTGCTGGAAAACTGATCAAAATCAGAACGAGACGAGCGAAAAACAATTTGAATAAATGCACGATATATAATACACACACACAAGTACATTTGGCTTACTTTAAACCAATACGAATAAGTGTTAATGAAAATTGTAAGTGATAGCTGAGCTGTAGAGCGTAGTGACAAATGGTCAAGTTTTTCTTCTTTTTTTTTCTTGCGTACGTGATTTCTACTTTTCACGTGTCGGCTATTTGTTTTGCTTTGGAATTTTCTTTTTTATATACATTAAGAAGCAATTCATTTTCCACTTCGTTTTTTACCTTTAAAGTTTAAATCAACAATTTACACATAAAACATAACCTTCTACGCGTCTAAGCGTATAGTCTAATCATTCACGTATGATCACTTCTTACTTGAGTTCCTAGTAAAATAATTAATCTTTTTGCGAATAGTGTGATTATATTATTATTTAGGTTTATATTATAGTTGATAATATAGAGCTAGGTTGGTTTGTTCTCAATCTAATAACTACCAAATAAAAATATATATAATATATAACATTTATCTGATTTTCATTAATATTATTTTTTTTTGTAAGATTGTATAATTAACTATCTCCACTGAATCCTGAACCCTAACGAAAAAATCAATTGGAATACCTACTTTTATACCCGAAAGTCAGGAAGAATCCGATAGAATTGACATATTTTATGGTTCGTTCAAATGTAATATATTGTACAGTATAATGTGCCTATACATATAATATGTTAATATAACTACAATAAACCATACATAGCTTATACAATAGAATCTATAATACCGCCGATACGTTTTCAACTAATTTTTCATTTCTTTTAACAGCATACAAAAATCTCTATACCGAGTGCTTTGTATGTGTAGTGTAATTATTAATGGTTTGTTAGTCTTATCGGCATGCAAAAATAAACAGTTATAACGTGTTTAGGTATTAGGTAACATTGATCATAAAACACTATAATAACATTAATAAAGTCCCCCACAGAAGTTGTACACTATCATTAAAAAAAATTGTTGGTTCCTATTTAATTTGAATTTCAGAAAAACATAACATAATGTACAGTAATCAAACAGAGTAAAAAACTGTTCAAAATAATTTTCTATATAAATAATAATTTTTTATTTTATTTTTCATATTATGTAGGTATGCCTATAGGTGTACACGACTACACGCCTACACCTTATCCACCTAATATAAAATACAACATATAAATTAAATTAAATTTTTTTTTTTTTTTTTTTTTTTTTATTATTTTTATCCCGCGGCAACTTAGGCCATTGGGAGAGGGGAATATACTGTGAGTTTTTAGAACGGTAGGCGAGTGTTACACGTGGGTGATAAATTAAATTGTTATTGACACCTTTCTTCATTTGTAATTTAACAAATAATAATAATAATAATAATAACGGATTGGTAAACATCATGCTTTTTCACAATTTACCATTTTGAATGACTAACTTATTTTTTTTTTTTTTTTTAAATAATATCAGTAGGTACCATCAATCTACTTTAATCCTATATTAATACATCATCAATCGTTGACACATTTTCGATATCATTTTTATAACCGTTATTCCTTGTCACTAAAAAGACCCATCTAAACATATACTAATGTATCATGGTGGGTTTTTCAGACCATCTAGGTTCCAACATTACACACACATGTCAAAATTATCTCTTCGCGGGTATCCCGTGATTTTGTTTTATTTGCACAGATTTTAATTAAATTCGAATGAATGGTATGCAACACAAGTCCAATATACCTATACAACAAATATACAATGCATTGGTTTATTTGTATTATATAATATTACAATGTAGCTTTGGAGCTTAGTTATCAGTCGTAAAATATATTACCTACATTTTATTAAACATATTATTTTCGTTCATAGCTACCTCGTAATAAAAAAAAAACAAAGAAAAGACCGTACAAGTAAAATAATAATTAATATACGATTTGTATACAAAATTATTTTATGTATTTGATTCATTATTGGATGTAATTCAAGTTCGGGTTTTCCGGATTGTAGTATATATACATTATACAACTTAAATTCATATTTCCTGGTAAATTGTATGAGCTAGCTTTTTGGAATGCGACAAATATCCCTGCGACAAATGAACCAAGTATACAAAATTAGATGTCACACATCGATTTTCCTATACCTACGTAAATCTTTAAAAGAGCGATTCAGCAACTAAAATTACCAAAATCAATTTAACTTCAATTAATTTCAACTTTATCTTTTATGTTATACCAAACCGACCTACAACCAACCTATTAACTCTTACAAAAATTTCTTTTACATTGAAATAATTAAATAACATAATAAAATGAAAACCAAAATGTTCATAATACAAATAGAACATCAAAAAGGGTTAACGCTATAATATCGCAACATTTAAAATTGTACGTGAGGCCTATGAGATTTTTAATTGGGTACCACATATAATATTAATATATTATTCAAATTAATTTCCGGTACCTACTTAAAAAAAATATGTTTTATTTTAGAGAGCTAACACTTCGCATAATTAAAATCTTTATTTTAACCATTTTATTATTTGCTGTATACAATATATTATTGTCGGTCGTTTCTCATAAAGTTATTTTTTCATCGAATAAAATGGGCTTATTTTTTGCCTTTGTTTTTTACTTTTTTCAATTCCACAACTCTATCGTATTCTTTGTTGTCGTCGTAGTCGTCGTCCTCCACATCCACACACATCCATCGCCATAATCGTACTTATTCCATTTGAAATGGCTCCCACGTCACACATAAAACGCGCGCGTCCATTAGTCTTCTGTTTTTGTATGAACGCGCATGTCGAGATTGGAGGAGTGGGACTTTCGCATGTATAGAAAACCACATGTATAGTGTGTGTGTGTGTGTGTGTGTGTGTGTGTGTGTGTGTGTGTGTGTTTGGGATATCGCGAATAGTTTCAGTAGGATATTCAGTAAAAATCCGTTCGAATTAACAACAAACGGCATTTTTGTACGGTGGAACAACGAGCGCTTGAACATGCCGGTTTTCGGTAATCAACAGTGATTTATAACTTAGCTGCGTCGTATACTAAAAAAAAAAAACAATAATAATAAGAGGCGTGTCACCCATGACAACGAAAACAAAAGGCTCCGACGAAACCAGACCTTTGATGTGCGCAAAAGCCTGACGCGACATCGGTAACTGCAGCTATTAAATATTATGATGGCTTAATCCTAGCTAGTAAATTATAATATACCTACCTATTATATTGTGTATTGCAGCGGGCGTGTTTTCCTGATCATATTCATACACGCTCGCGTGGAGACGTACTGAATTCACCTACAATTATTTACGTGGTACCTATATATTATTTTAACGTTAATTATAATAATTATAAAAAAAACCATTGCATATTTTGGACCATGCATTACAATAATGTTGCACAACACGAACGGTAAAATGATTGCATATATAGAACGAAAGACATGTTTTTAGTACGAGACACTCATTATTTTACAATCTTATTAAAATAAAACAAAAAATTGTTTGTATACAATTATAATTGACTCTATAAAAAATACATAAATAAATAGGTAGGTACCTACGTGATTAAATCGATAGAACATTGTTTTTTTTTTTTTTTTTTGTACGGAAAATAATAGTTGATTTTATTTATTTTTACAAGCAAATATAAGAATTTATAATTTATGAGATACTATGTGGTTTAATAGAATAATATTTGACAACATTTGGGCATTTCTTCAAGTATAATTGTTTTTTTTAACAAGTGTCATTGATTACATACAATCAATACTACTACTTATGTACATATAATGGGATGTCAACACAGTATCGTAATACCTACAATTATAATATATTATGTTGTTCCGTTAAGCTTTTACTATTTAATATCTAATTTGTAGGTAGGTATTCAAGTTTTTTATTAATATTATTATTTTTATTTACTGATTTTGATTAGTATATTATAATATTAGTCATTAACTAGTAAAATCTGAATTGATTTATCATCCAGTCATCGAGACTCGACTTTCTCATAAATACATACTTATTTTATAATGACTTGATGAAGTTTTAATAATGACGTGTGCAAGTAAGTGAAATCTATAAACTTCCTGGCTTATATTTTAAAAATTAAAATTCAAAAGCAAAAACCTGGTTTTATTAAACAATAAAATCTTAACACTAATATATAGGATTACTAAAATTAATACCTAGATATTAAGAACAGCAGTGATGAGCATCTGCTATTTCTTTCACTTTGTTTTGGTATAGTAGATTCCATTTAATGTGAAATTCGTTAAAAACTTGTACAATATTATCTACAAATCGTCAAAATAATAACAAGCTTAACCTAACCTACAATAGTTATGGTAAATGTTTCATAGTTGACGACATAAATACAATTTCTCATGCGTCTAGTAAACATGTAATGTCATATACTAATATACTGGCATGTGTACTTGCGCTTCAGTTGTCACGTCTTGTCAGTGTGTGTGTATATTATTATATATATAAAGACGACTCGGACATTTAACATGAAAACGAAGAACCATCGTTAGTCATCCTTTCAAAACCTTCATTTGTCAAAACTTACACAATAATTATTTACTTTTTTCTCGATCATTTCAATATTTCACTCTAAATGAATTTGTGCTTCATGTCGATATCCATACTGTAAAAATGCAATTCTTTGAATGAGAAACAAGAGTATGATACTAAACAATAAGTAATATAACTTATCTAAATATAAACAACAGATATTTGATATTCACAAAATAAAAATAATATAACGTCTTACACGCTACAGGATATTAATTTATTTTAGACAATTTTTTAGTTATAATTAATTAATACACAAAATCACAGTGGAATTTACGGGTATAGTTATCTAATAATTTTGATATTATGTATTTTAAGAAAAAATTGCAATACTAAATACATAATTGTATAGGTACCGACCAACTTGTAATATATTATATAATTATGAAAATTCAAAATACCTACCTAGTTAAAATGTTCTATATTATACGACTATAAAATCAATACTAATGTAGGTATTTAGAGATAATGATAAAGTACATTTCCTAAATTAATAACTATGAATAGTCGATTATCTTTCGAAAAGTATAAATTATTAACATACATAACTATAACATACTTAGTAGAAATTCGCTAGACTAAACTGGTGTGAAAAATAATGCACCGGGATTTTTAGACCATATCATTTACATGGTTCATTATCCCGGTGCGGGATAGTGTGGGATAATTTTAAACCGGTTTAATCTAGCGAATTTCTATTTAGATCCTGCAGATTTCTATACTTTTATCAGTTATTGTATGGATGTGATGAATAATAGTTAAATGAATAAATACAAGTGACAAATAGAGAACCAAGAAATATATTATAATATTGCACCTCTAGACAAGACTGCCACAAATCAAAATGTATTAATCTTGAGTTCTGGCTACTTTCGAATAGTGAAAAAAAAAGCTCTATAAAATGCAAGAACATCACATTCAATAATATAATTTTTCATTTAGCTGCTAAAAAGATGTGTCACTATTGAATTATGGAATTTGTAGCTAATTTTCAAAGCAAGAGAGCCATATTTACTTTATGGCAGTACCTACGCTTATTTTAATTTATCCAATTATTCATTGAAATCAAAATGCAAGAATGCCTGATTTCGATTTGTAGTGTTCTTGCATTAAATTAAATGTAATTATTGTTTGATACGTTGAGTGCAAATCAGCAACACTTAGAGTTGTGGTGATAATACATTTTATAATTTGTTGTATTGCAGCCACAATATGAAATGTAATACTGCCATATTTTAGTATATGACTGTCTTAAAATACATCGCTTGGGCTTGAGGTTACTCCTGTTTGAGAAATGAGACAGAGTATAGGTGTGCCTACGCCTAGTGCCTATTGAAACTAAATATTAATTTGATAAAAATGAGCTTACTGTTTCTATTACACTATCAACATTAGCTAACATAGCAATAATGAGATATAATTTATTATTACGACTAATCTTTATTACCCTGGTGTAACATTAATTTTTCCGCATTCCTATATCGGCGCGAGTTGTCCCAGCTAACCGCTTATTTGTAGAAGCTGCACCAGCGCCAACATAATATTATACAGTTTATGACTCGACGTACGCATAGATAACGGTATGGATGCGTGTGCTTGAGGGAAAACGAAAAACCATTTTCGAAATGCCACCACAGGACACAGCTTTGAAAATGTTATTTGGAAAATTGAATAAAAAGGGTAATGCATGATCGTTATTTTTACACGACAGAGGTCATGTATTATATATTGATATTTGACAGGAAAAGTTAGTTCAGCGCCGTACACAGTTGTTGCTACCAAACATATTAAATAAATATATCGGCATTGACGTAAACCTACCTATGTTTAGTGCAGTATCGTCTTTTTGCGTACCTCAAAATCAGACGTCGAGTTAACCTCAAATATATACATATATATGTACAGTATATAGATGTATAGTGTATAAATGTATAACACCTGACGGCTGACGGAAACAAAGTTCTCGGAGTAGAAAAACGGCTGTCAACACGATAGAATGATGGAAATAAAAAAATCCAATTTCAAAGTATATTGTTCCCTCTCATTCTCAAACAGCAGCGCTTTTAAAATATTATACATTTTTATATGTGGACTGCATACTTAGGTTTAAAGGACCGGGAAATGTAAATAATTTAATATTAATTTGAAAATCGACTCGACAGCTAGGTATATCAGGCTACGACACGCATGCGTATACGTAACCCGCATTCGACGTCACGTTGTAGATAGATTGCATTTTTGGCACAAACGCAAACCCGTTCATCCGTTACGATTTAGGCGGAGTAATTTACCAGAAAAATAAAAGGAGAAAAAAATATGTGCAACGTCGATTTTCCCAACGATTGCGTGTACTGTGATAGCACAGTAGGTTATTGTACCTTCCTATTTACAATTGTGAGAGGCATCGAAGAACCAACGAACGTTAGTGTAGTAGGTACATAATATTATATACATATTGTATTTGCTTTGTCTCTCAAGTCTCAACAGTGTATTATAATATAGCATACACAACACTGTTATGTAGTATCTGAGTCATCTTTGAGTGCCATGTTTTTTCTACTTATATTTTCATCGTGCCCTGTCGGTGTGGCGGTGTAGAAAACTCACAACACACAACGTTCAACTACTTTCCAGAAACGACTAATGTTGGCTCGCCGTATATTCCCTATGTACAGTCTGAACATAATAGCGGTTTCAATGTATAGGGATTCTCATGTGGCTGCAGCTACTGTTGGACTCGAGCAGCAGAAGCGGTCTTTGAACGATGTACAAAACAAAAAAGAACAAAACATTCTGAGGAACGTCATCTAAAAACAATAAGGATAATTTATTGTAAAACTGGGAAATAATTTTTTTTATAATTCTGCAATGTTCATCGTACATTCATAGTTTATATACCTACATTGATTAAACATACTATTAAATTAAATCAATAGTTTGTACCTATTATGTTAATATATTTTACTTGTAAAATGAGTCGATGTCCGTTAGCCTGCAATAATTAATAACGGATGAAACTACAAACTTAAAAAAAGTAATAATTAAATAATAATGTAGACAATTATACGTTTCAGAGACTCAGAGTCAAAAACAATTATTTCGATAGTAATAAAAAAAAAATTGACAGCATGTAAAGACTATAATTAATTGAGAATACCTAAGTTTTTGAATAAATGGCCAGTCAAGGGCGGACTGCATAGAGTGGTGGGTGAGCGATTTCCGCCTGGGCCCGGGGAAAATTTGGATGGCTTGAATAAATTAGGGTCGATAACTTATGAATATTATAAGTAATATTATTAGGCCAAAATTGGGCCAAATTTTCTGTTTCTCCATGGCATATTTTTTTTCCCAGTCCACCCCTGTGGTCATTACCTACATTTATTTTATTTGAAAAGGATTCTAAAACATTGTTATAACAGCGCGAGCGTATATCTCATATATTTTCATCCATAGATAAGAACACTTGGGAAACTACTGAGATAAAAAAAATAACATTTTTGTAGTACTAAATATATATCTAATCCATTAATAAGGTTTTATAAAACATTTGAAATTTGTTTATCATCAGCAAAAAAAACTTTTTGAAAATCAAAAAAATAAGTAATAGTGTTATATATTATTATATTGGTCGTATATACATGATGATTCCCTTAGAATTTTCACCTTCCCCACTTTTATCCTTTAAGAAGGCATATTTTATCCAAATTCTGAAGTTTTGAATTTAGGATAAATAGTATTATTAAAATAAATGGAGAATGAGCATGCTTGTTAAATCACCCTGTAAATATAGACGCGTATTAATGATATTTTCCCAATCGTTTTTGTCATTTCCAAACTTACAAATGGGATATTTTTATCAAAATTCGTAGTTTCGAAGTCCAAATAAGTTTTTTAAATCTATATAATATCGTTATGACTTTCATAAGTTCATCGATACATCAACTGTTTCTCATAAACTAGTCAAACATAAACATTGAATGTTATCGATAAGATGAAAAATAAATTATTAGTCGAGCTTATAAAAAAAATAAATCTATACTTTTGATTAACGGTCCAGTAAAATTTATTTTTATTATTTTGTTGTAATTCAAAAAAAAAATATTAAAGATAGGGGACTAGAAACATTTTGTGATTTTTTATAATATTATTTTCTATAGGTACGCAATTAAGTTTTCAAAATATTTATATTAATTTTAAATCATTTATACTTACTATGAACATATTTTTACCGATTTATTGTACGTCAGTATTGACTTTTGAGTTACTTATATTGATATTATATAATTAAAATTATTCTATAATGTATGAGATGTTTTTAGTAAAAAAAAATCCAACTTACCAAATAACCAATAAAAAAACAAATTAGTTAATACTAATAGTAATATAAGTAAATTATAAAATATCCTTAAAAGTATATACTATACAGCAGAGAGACACTTCTGATTTTTTTTAAATTATTAATTTAACTTCAAGCCAAAAATTATTGAAGTGAATTTAATAATTGATAGCAAAATATAATGATTCAATAATTAATGTATAATGATATTAACGAGAAGAAAAGAGACATAACAATAATGGATGATTTTATTCACATTGTTTTTTTCCGAGTGCTCTTGAGAAACTCGTTGAAAAATGGCATAAAAGGTTTAATGGCATATTATAATATGGTAGAAGTTATTATAATATAGAATATCGATTCCACGTTACAGATAAATGGGATGTTGTTTTTAATGTGAATCAGCTTATATATTTCTAATACGTATGTCCTATATCTTAAATTGATGCATTATGTTATATTTAACAATTTTAATTTTTAGTACCTATTATATTATAATGTATACAATATACATACATACATATATTAATTCATAAATATTTTAATATGAATTCATCTAACTACTTGATAGCTTGTAAAAACAGTATGAACATCAAATTTTTAAGGTAAACTCATCGTTTTAATTTTAAATAAATTCTCGAGGTAAAAATGTCTTTATAAATATCTAATTTATGCATACACAAATGATAAATCTTATATGAGATACAAACGGTTTATTAAATCTAATCAATTAATAATTTTTCTGATGAATGGACTAATGGAGAGATAAACATTTAAAATCAATGCTGAATTAGGTATACTTTTTCTCGTACCTATCTACCCTATACATTTTAAATAATTATTATAATTAATAAACCATTAGGCTGATGCAAAATGAATGCTTATCAAAAAAGAAAAATACAATGAATTTATCCGCCAGTGAATTTTAAATTAGAATAATAGGTAATCGTTTTAAAATCAAAAGTAGATGCGAGATGCCTACTGTTTAAATACTTTGTGCTTACGTCCATTAAAGAATAGAATATTTTGAAATTAAAAGTTTGCAAAAATAAAACAAAAAACATGAATAATTCACACAGATGTATTAGCTTATTTTAGATAAAAAAGAAAAATCCCTCTGTACCTATGATCTATAACAATGACGATAACTCCGATGTCAGTAGGCACCGACTATATTCATTATACATTTCGTAAAAAATATTTGTCAAAAATATACCACTCATATAGGGTACCTGCATTCCATCTTATAGTATAAAATAACGATTTTGGTTAGAGGTTTACCGATGCACACGATTGCGCACTTTTCACGACTTTCCTTCCCAGAAATATCATCAATTAGTTATTTATTGGCATCAATACCAAGGAATTTGTGGTTAAACGTTTTATAAAATAGGATTATCTATATATATGTATTAGCTAGGTATAGGTATCATAGTTTAATAAGTACAAAAGTAAAAACGAAACTGACAAATTATTCAAACATTAATGTTAAGTAGTATATTTAGTAGGTAGTACAGTATTTAATATAGGTACCATAATACTATTATTGATAAGTGAAAAAAAATGGAAAAAGGAAAATAAAAATGTTTAAGAAAACTATCCTGATTTGGAATGAAAAATTGAGAGTTGAGATTGGTGCTTAATCGTATTACATCCGAGGTTCGCTCTTCGTGATTAGCCAAACCATCTGACTCGTGAATTTGACAGAACATTCACAGTCTTTGGTCCTCTACTGTGGTGGCGTACCTATCTTTTTCACCAATATACTTTACGCCACTTGGATGTTGGAGAGCTGCCAAAAATATATCGACGCGTGTGTTGCTGTATAAACATTACGAGATAATAATAATAATAATAATAATAATAATAATAATAATAATACGGTTGGAAGTGTCGCCTAAGGTGACATTTTCTGAATTTTTGTTGTTGTTGTTGTTTGTACATCAAAAGCTTGTGTAGGAGCGGATGCGGCGTCACTTGAAGTTTGACGGACCCGTACAGGGTACTATTTATTTTTAATAAATAAAATATATAATATAATGGGTTTCACACGACAGTACAAATATTCGAATACGTCAGACGCGTTTCTTGCTCAAGGTTTGAAACAATTCAACTAGATATACAGTGTGCGTTGTCGGAACTTTGTGAAAATTATTATTACAGTTGCCTATCTTGTACTGAGTTTGAAATGGACATTATATTGACGGTGAAAAGTTTTGCGATTATATAATATATAATGGTCACGGAATGTGTGTGATGAATAGTAGACACGTGTGTGTCCATCATAATATTATATAATAAAATAAGCTAATTGTTACAAATCGACAATTCAAATGAAATCATCAATGTTATTATACACAATACACCTGAGTAAGCCCGGTGGTCATCACTTACTTACTTACGACTGTCATCAGCCTCTTTTAAATGTCTCTCTTTATAAATGTAATCAAAACTCTCCAGTTCAGTACAAATTTTACAAACAAGTTCAAAGGCCCCGTTTATTCATGAGCATTAAGAAAATCCACAATGATTCGGCAATTTCAAATATTTATGAAAATTGGCAAACATTATTAGTATAAATATTTTTTAAATGTCTTTGTGTATGGAATGTTACAATGATTAGAGTAATGACTGATGATGGACTTTCTATTCCTATACTGTTAGTATAAAAAATATTGTAACAACAAAATAACTAAAATCGTTTTGAGGAAAAATTATTATTATACCTTTGGACACCAAAAAATGTTAATATTTGAACTTCAAACACTCATACAAAATGTATGTGGTTTTACTCTCAACTTTGTTTTAAAACTCTTATTAAAATCTTAATAATTACAATCTATAAAAACTAGAAGTTGTTATATAGCAATGGCCAATAAGTTCATATCTTGTTGGAAACTGCTTGTATTCAATTTACCTATATTTGACATATTTATTTCTAATTTTTTTTAAAACTTATAAACCATTTAAATTATAATATTATATATAATAATTATTATTTCTTAACGATATTAAATTTTTAAAAATAAAACAATAGGTTACTTTAATTTAATGAAAAGCGTTGATAAACAATAACTAAGGTCTACAATTTACAAAAAAAGTATATAACGTAGGTACCTACGTTTTTATAATATTTAAAAATATTAAATTTAAAAACATTAAATTGAGAATTTGTGTGATATATATATTATACACTCTACAGTTGAGTGCTGATTGTAATCTATTATATCATTACGATTTACAATTTATATAGCGGTATTCTATTATCTACGCATTAGAATATGTATATGGTAACAGGTTTCCTAACTTATATAAATTATAATTTACAAAACAAAATACATATATTAACATCACTACCTACTTTTGAATGATATATTATCATTTACTAAATACTCGATGTCATGCCAAGTCTAATATTACTTTCTTATCCATACATATAAATGCATGACCCTAGTGTGAAATTAAAATTGTTTAAATATATATATATGTATAATATATATATATATATATATATATAATATATTCAATTAAATTGAAACTCTAAGCAATTTTTTTCCACCGCGTCACATTATAATTATTTTTGTTGTAATAGGTCACGGCACACTTTGGATAAACATTGTTTATTTGACTATTTAAAATATGTAATCATGAAACACATACGTGAATACACATATTATACATCATAATTTTTATATTATATACCGTGTGTCCGCCAAAAATGGTTACACTCTATAGGCTATAACTCAGTTATACCTACATTACTCAATACCTACCCTATACATATTTTAGAATTCTGTCTGCCGGAGATTGATGATCCAATAGTCTAGTTTCGTGTCTTGCAAACAGAATTCAAAAATATGTTTAGAGTACTGAGTAATATGGTAAGTTAATTATACAGTTAACCCTGTTTTTATGGACACACACCACACGGATTTTTATATCTAGTAATACTATTATATTTGTATATTATTTTTCTTTCAATATTTAACAATATATTATTCTATTGTATGAAAGAGTAACGTTTAAATATGTAATGCTACGACAGCGTTATATAATACTTTGTTAAAATAAAGTTGGTTTTTAAAATAAATAAGTTCAAGTTTTGACAGCACACTCTTTGGGAACACTAATCTAAATATTTTTACAAAATTAATGACAGTCACACACAAAAAACACACATCACTGAAAAATCAATACACATTGATTCGCTCTGCTCAGAATCTTAAATGTCCTCCAAGGTGGATTAGACAGTCAGTTAACGAAATATGAATTATTGGTGAAGTAAAACGAATATAATCTTTATTATATTAGTAAAACAACGATTATAATTATAAGACTCGCTGTTCGTATTTTTCGGACAAATAGTTTAGACACTTTCGGTGTAGATTAGGTGAAATAACGTCCACTAGAGTGACGTGCGGTTTGGATCTTAAAGTCCAAATTAATTAATATAACTTTAATTTCCTTTTAGGTTAAATATTAATTTTGTGCAGAGCTGTGGCTTGTCTTCAAAAATAATAAAAGAGAAGACAACAATAATTCCTGTTTTTATTATTTAATAATCATAAAACTTAAACTCAGAAGCATTACGTGTATTATTGATCTTTATCACTTTACATCCAATACCTTCTATATTTAAACCATCACAATTTGTTTTTAATATCATGACTCATTTCAGTTAGCATTCTGTCATTTCATACCGTTCGAACAATATTTTTTCTCCAGCAAATTAATCTTACAACGCGGTGTTAAATTTGTTGATTAAAATCGATTTTAGTTGAGAATGTTTTGTTAGGTGCGCGAGTAACCTAACCTAAATATGTGTTAAATGTAGAAGAAACTAAAGATAGAAAGCGGCTACTGAGTTGGGGTTCAACAGAAAACAATTTTGCTTCGTGTACCGTATAACGCATTTAAAACGCAGATACTAAATTATTCAAAAACAGCCATCGTATATTTTCCTTCCGTAGTATATTACAAATTTATAAACTATAATTATAAAGTTTGGAATTTTTTTTTTAAAATAATATATATTATATGAATGCATGAAAATACATTTAATTGCTTTTCATATAAAGTCGTAATTTAAACGTTTAATTTCCGGTAGCAGAGGATTATAAAGTGTCACGTTAAATTATTAATATAACTGAAATTTTAGAAATAATTATTTTTGTAAAATTAACTGTGGTAGTATTAAACAATATTTAAAAGGAACCATCTTACATATTATAATATGTATACAAGTACGTAGTGTTATATTATGACAAATGATTTTACCTAATAAGTTAATGTAAAAAAAAAGAAACCGAATGACTGTTCTAATGAGTCTACCTCACCATAAAGCTGTTTACTGTAATTATAGATGTATTCAATTCGAATTCGATGATAAATCGTTGCATACGAAATAAAAGATTGGAACCGGATACCGTACATCAGCCTTTGTTAGTTATTAGTTTATTACTAAATATTTACGCACCTATCAATAGGGCTCGGAAGTTGATGACCTTAAAAACAATAAAAAATGACCTAAAAAAATGCAAATATAACATAAAAATGACAAAAAATGTCCTTAAAAAAGACCTAAAAAATTGCAAATATTAGTTTTAAACTAATAAAAATACATTTTTTTAAAAATATTTTACTCTATTTTACTATAAAATTCTATATAAATTTATCAAAGCTTCAAATTGTTCAAAATATGACAAAAATTTCCTTAAAAAATGAAATAAAATAATAAAATGTAGGTATAATAATATTCACAACAACACGACAACGACAAATGTAATCGGCGAGATAAAATCGGATAGGTACGTGGTAATTTCCAAGTTTTAAGTTATCGGCATAATGGTCGACAAAAAAACAATAAGAAGTGAACTAGTGTGAAATCAGTAAAAATGACTAAAAATGTGGGAAAATGACCTAAAAATGTCAAAAAATGACTTAAAAAGTAATCAACACCAAAAAATGCAAAATAAAATGTAGTTATTCGGATTCACATGCTAATGAAACACATTTGTGGCCAAGAGAGCATCGTATAAAAAGTTCTAAAAAAAATGCAAAATGCATCAACTTCCGAGCCCTACCTATCAGTAATAGATTTTTTTTACCACATATTAATAGTAATACGGTAAGTTGGATTAATTTTTGCCAAAATCATCTTATTTTTTTTATATAGGTAATTATTATAATAATATAATTTATTTATATCATATATTATGGTAATTAATTTTTGAGTCAATACCAAGTTACCGTAGAACGGTGTGAATGGTATAAATAACCAAAAGCATAAAATTAATTTAAATATTTTGAAAATGTCATTTGTATAATAATGAATGGTATACGTAAAAGCTTAAGGTTCCCACTCAACGCAAATATTTTTGATTCCCTACAAAATAACTAAAATCGTTATGTTTATTTTAATGCAAACTTCAATGCCTATTAATAAAATTGTGGCGATGTATATTTTATAATTTATTTTAAATTAGAATAACAACAACAACTTAGGTGATATCTTGTATTACATTTTCAAGGTTTCTGGTTTATGCACTGTATATAAATATACCAACATTTTTTAAATAGCACAAAAAGAGTAAAAATGTTTTGAAAATCATACAAAGTTTAGAAAATGCTTATATGTATATTCGGTGAAAATAACGGTTCTCTAGAATCTAGTCAGTTATTAATTTAAAAATCACAATAAAAACACAAAATCGATTGTGACGAAGACAGGTTGCTGAAAAACTACTGTTTTTCTATATTTTTTTCCACCAAATGTATTGAAAAGTACCTGGAATGTTTTATTTTTGACTTCACAAATATCCAATTTACTTCCAGAAACAACCCCAATTTTAAAAGGTCTTTTTACTGAATTTTCCTTTTTATTTTTTAAAGTAATAGGAATGTTTTATTTTGATCCTCAAATATGTATCAACTAGATGCAATTTTCTACCAGAGACCACCATCAAATAGAAAATCGAAGCATTATTATTTATAAAGTGATAATGGACCGTAAAAAACACACATTATTTTAAAACCAACACATTCATCGCTCCACTCAAAATCTAATCATTGAATTTATTATTTATTCAGTTCTTGAAGATACATCTTCTAAGCGATCAATAGCAAATATAACCGTACCGATGAAATTAATAATTCGCGTACATTTTAAAAAACTTTAAAATCGGACACACGCATTAATATGAATCAACATTAATGACCAATTTGATTACATTTTCCCCGAGGGTATTTCGCTGGATATACTACGTGTGTAATAGAAGTATTGATCAATGGAAAAAACTTATGTGGATGGTACACTGAACATGTCCGATTGATTAGACATCTTATACACGTATTTTATAGAAACGTCGATAATTAGTGTAAACATATCACATATTGTTTGGTATAGCGGTCTTAGGAATATAACGATACCGTAATATACCTACACATAATAATAAATAATCTATACAATGCACATAATATATTATATATATAATAATATTATCATGTGGGCTAGTTATTAATCAGAGAATATCATGGTTGTCGATTTATATTTATATGTATATCAAATATATAGACCATTATAATTAGCACGCTTATACTAATATATTAAGTGCCCAATATTATGCCGTGGACCTCGAGCCCCGAATACCGCGTTTCCATTTTGCACTTTTGGCGTTCGGAGACAACAACTTCAGGACCTGTTCCGTGTACCTACTGCAGCAGAGGAAACTGGATATCGTTTCCTGGCCATGTTCTTCTGCAAATATTAAAGATACAGACTCGCATGCACGTAGTCGAGTTACAGTAAAATTTTGTGTTTCGCAACAATAACAGCGAGGTGGCTGAGAATTGAGATGATCGCAGTGATCCTCGTCTGTCGCCGCCTTAACATGACACATGAGTAATCGCCTCCGCTGTAAAGTAAATACCTAGTATTAATAATATACGCTTTCAATGATATGTGTGTGTATAATACTGGAGATTACTATATTTGATAGTCAGGTCAGGTGGATGAGTTCACGCTTGTGTGTGTGTGTGTGTGTGTTTGTGTGTGTGTTGTATAGAACCTGAGAACAGCCCTGCAGCTAACCCATGGTCGTGGTGGAGCATACTGATTTGTATTAACATGAAATTAGACCCTTCCGAAAGCGTTTCAAAATTCTTGTACCAACGAACCGAGTTGTTTCCTGAATATAATAATAAATTATTATACTTATACCTAATACCTACTGTGTATTTTTTTCACTAACCCACTTGACATATCCTTTTGAATTCTCGGATGAAAGTCCCTGTGACCCTATATTATTATGTGCACAAATGCCGTGAAATTACCAGCTATACTTAAGTTATACATATACCTTCTCACATAATACAATTGACCGTATTATTATAAATATCATTGCCGTCTCGTGTCTATTTGTTTTCAATTCAAAATTAATATGTTATAGTGTGTATTTTAGTATTTAACATTTATTGACGTTCGATTTTTACATAATCACAGCCGTCGTAAACGATCTGACATGTATCTAAATCATATACTACATACACATGTAGACAATATTATAATAAAACAATGCTAAAACTAAATGTTTTAAATAACATAGTATAAATACAAATAAGACGATAATTGTTTTGCTATTCAGCTGTATATTCGTTTAGTACCTAGTTATAACTTATATGTGTGGTATTAATATATACTTAGAAGGAAGTAATGCTAACGCGGTTACCACCCGGTTAACGATTTATATAAAAAAAAAAAGGAAAAGATATTATACATAGCAAAGGATCCACTATACTATTAAGCATCCGAATGTAAATTAGATGAAAATTATATTACAAGCAGATACTAATTGAAGTTTTCTAAAAAAGAACTTCAAACAATTACAATTTTATTTATTCAGCTTGAACGAAACGCCCAAAAAGTAGCATTTTGTAGCATACGTGAACTGTATATTAAACTACTCAATATTAATATTAAATATTTACTAACTCAATTTTACTTATAACGTTACTATAATTGATAATAAATTATAGTTGTACAATATGAGTAATTTATTATTTTTTGGTCTCACAAAATTAATAAATAAATAATTATAATATAATATTACAATAATTAGTATATCATAGTACGTGATTGTAAACTATAATTAATACCTACATAACAATAGTAATAATAACAATAAT
>NC_042495.1:78356010-78356252 GCF_005508785.2 Acyrthosiphon pisum | reverse complement strand
ATAATAGGTAATACAATTATTAGAACTTAATTATTTTTAACTTCAACATAAATTGGTCCAATTTTTTTAAATTTATAATATCAACTTTTAAGTTAATTTCCATGGACATTACAATAATTGTGTAAGTATAGAAGCGAGAATTTTTTTATTATTTTTCGTTTAAATTTATCTTTAATTCTAGTATAAACCAAAATTATTTTTAAATACATTTTTTTATAAGATTTGGACAATTTAAATTGTTA
>NC_042495.1:78342839-78355910 GCF_005508785.2 Acyrthosiphon pisum | reverse complement strand
ATCGTTTTGATGGTTCCAATCGGTATGTACCTGGTACCTACGTTGTTTTTACTTCACTTGCAGATTCAGTAATGTCGTGTCGGCGATATATCATATTTTAGACAAATAGACAATATACGCTCCATTCGATCAATCGGCTAAAAATAATTGCATACATCTGCACAATTACGGAATTACCAAACATAATATAATACATAGGTAATAGGTACATACTTCGATGTATATTTCGTGGTGACTCGATCGTCGACAATAGCTATGCGAAATGATCACACTTTAGCATGTTTAGTTGTCTTCCATGTGTTAAGTGACAGTGTAAATAATTGAAAATGTATTAATGCATATTAAATATAAGCTAAATTACATAAACCTACAACCTACTATACCATTTATGTACCTTTGTATTCATGCATCGAATATGTTTCGGTTTTATCTTGACATCATTAGAATTTATAAATTATTTCAGTCTACGCACTTATTTTAGAAGTTTTTTCTCATCATACAAAAAACAAACAGAGTATTTTTTTTAATTTAATATAAATTTTAAAAAAATGTAAATAACTATAATATACTAGTACATAAAAGTAGATTGTAAAATGCAATAACAATACTAATAAATGGTAATACTACCAAGTATAATATTATTGTTATGTTAATTATTGCATGATTTTTATGCAACTCAAGTCAAAAATAAATTGACGGAACAGCATGATTGTGAATTATGGGGACGTAAATATTTTTTAGAGGAAATTATACTAACATTGAATGAATTGATTTCACAATAATTTTTTTTTTTTTTTTTGGGAGGGGGAGGTCTGTAAACATTTTTATTAGTAGAAAAAAATTTAAATGCTTTAATTTTTAACTTTGGCATATTTTCTGGTAAGAAAATGAATCTTAATTTTTTTCAATTATTGTCGATAAATATGTTTTTGCTTGGTCAAATATCTTAAAAATGCGATACGTTAACGGTTTTATATAAGTTTATATTAATGTAATAAAAGTCCAAATGTAATAATAAGTCCAGTGTAAATCCACAATAATTATTCTATGAGAGTCAAAAATTAGAACTTTGATAACATTTGTCAAAATTGATCCAAATTATTTTATAGTTAGAAATTTATGAGAATACCTATATTTATTACGTCTAAGATTTGAAAATGTAATACAAAATTCCTAATAATAAACTTGGAAAAGCATACGCTTAAGTTAGACTTGAAACAATATTGTACTTCTGTACAGTTTTTTAAATCAAATTGTACCTAATTATTTTGGCAAATTTTCCAACGTTCAATTTGTTTTACTATTCTCCATAATGTTGATAAATATATTATGTATTATTTATGGAACGATAAATTTGGATACAAATATTTTATATTGTGAATATTTTATCTTAATTTTCCAGATATTTATACTTATTTTATTTTATTATCATCGTTATTGTTTATCTCAAAGTTAATTTTCACAAAAAGAATCGGTTTGTAATAGAATACATTGATTTTTTTGTCAAGTATTAATAAATTCGATTTAGCATAATGTCGAATTAATAAAAGTTATGTACCATTCCCGAATAATAGTTATTAAATAGTTATTAAAAATAATACAATTGTTGATCGTAAGTAGTAAAAAAACTACAAAAAAATATTAATATTTTATGTATTTTCTGCAATATAAATATTTGTGAATTAATTGTATAAAAATTAAAAACTCATTTATTTCAATTAACTAGTTACTTATTCCAGATAGGTACTAATTTTTAAATATTTTTAAATCTAAAACATAAAATAAATATTTATTGATGTTTAAATTAATATAATATTATGTATATATCGAATATTGATAAACGTATAAAAAAAACAAATTTAAGACTGAGCTTTGGACTAAGATGTAAAATAAATCAATAAAAACCAAAAAAAAAAAATGTGTTAAATATACAGATTATAAAAATGAATAGGTTGATTGATTACGGTAAGAAATTGTTTAAACTTGCATGTTACGTTCTTCTTAAAGCCATATTTATGGAAGTAATTTTACTCAATAAGTTATTACAGCACAAGTAACATTAATTTATGACATTTAAAAAAAAAAGGTGTCTTTAAATTGACCAAACTTCAAAATAACAATTTCACACATTATAATGAATACGAAATTACATGTTCATATTTATTGATCTTATTTAATAATATATAGATAGGTATAACAAAAATCCTTGAAACCTGGAGATAACTTACTTAGTAATTTATTAGAATATGTTTTCATATGAATAAGTTATGATATCAAATCAAAGGGTTTTAGGACTTTAATATATAAAAGATGGAAAAAAATTGTATTTCAAACCAACTTCAGAACTTCCTTCAAAGTAGATTTTTATAAAAATTACTTTTTATTAACATAACAGAAATATAGAAAAATGTTCATTTATATTTGTATCTCATTTAAGCAATCACATCTAATGCATACATATTATAATATTATATTATGCACAATTCGCATAAATGATTAAATGATAAATTTAATAGAATTATACAAACAAACATAATCAAGATATAACACTGTTGATATTACAAAATCATTTACTTCAATTTACAGTACCTAAAGAAGCCAAATCGCAGAATGAATTATTTGATTTGTATAAAATATTGTGTCTTCTTCAATTAAACAGAATTTTAAGTGATTTTTTTTATTACTATTACTATATATATTATTGTTATACATTTTTTTTTGAATGAAAACGGGAAATTTTAGTTTTATGTTTTACAAAGCAAAATTACTTTTTTTAATTGTACAAACAATGTTTTTGTCAATTCAAAAATGTCATAAAATATATTACTTGTCAAAATGGTCCAAAGTTTGAAAATTAATACAATGCACACGGGTTTAAACTATTATTAGTTTAGTAAAGTCTGGTTTGTTTTATGATTATAAAATTATGTAGTGAATATTTAAATAAACACAACACAATTCCAACTCAAAATGCAATGGCATTTATCCTTGGTATAAAACCGAATTAACTTTATCATGATTTACTGAAAATAAAATGATGGATACCTATGATAAAATAAATTCACATTAGTCTAAAGTTTAAAATAAAACATTCAAGTTTTTTAATATTACTTGATTTAATTATGAACACCAAAGACTACAGTAGATATTGAAATACTAAATAGATACGTATTATTATATAGAATTACGTAAAATACTTATTATCTATGTATTATAAATATGTGTTTTCTTTTCAATTATTATATATTAAGGGGACTGGAGGGTGATTCATTTTCGGTAGAAAATATAGCTCACAACTTTAATCATCATGCCCAATATAATAATGTTCTGATATTAATTTTGAACACGGATTTGTATTCGTCACTAAATTGTCCATGCTTTGACAAGTTCTTTTTTCGATTTTTTTTATTTTACTTAGAAATTTGCTAGGTAACAAAAAGAGTAAAAATAGATCATATTCATATAACTCAAATTTAATATAGAATATGAAAAACGTACGACAGTTAAAGCATTGTAAATTTAGAGGAAAACTCAAATCTGCTTTCAAAATTGAAATCGGAACATCCCACTGGCAAGTACATTTTGTTAAAAAAATTAATGTAATTTTATGAGGTAATAAGTGGTGACACGTGCATGAGCGTAGGTAAAATGACAGACGTACATATCCGGTCACAGCGATGGCCCTATGCCCCTATATAACGTGATCGGTACAACAAATTACACATGCAATTACGTTAATGTTCATTTACTTCCAAGTTCCAACACATTGACATGACCCATAATAATGCAATATAAAATGCCTAGTTTTTACTCATTAGAATGGATTACGCTCCAGCCCCCTTAATAATTGCTTGTTTTTTTTTTTGTTTTTTTTGGGGGGTGTTTGCGGCCTCTAGGACCATCCCGTCATACATCCAGCTTTCCATCCATCTCAGTCTGTTGCTCATTCCTTCCAATCATTTCCTCCTCCTAGTTCTTCTACGTCCTTCTTCACTACATCCTCCCATCTCATTTTCGGTCTTCCTATGGGTCTTTTCCCTATAGGGTTCTTTTCCAGGACCGTACGAATATTGCTTGTACAATAATAATACTTGTTTGGTTGTTGATAATTTTATTTTGACATAAGTTTTGCGAAATGAGTCACTCGATTGCAACACTAATTTCATCTGTGAAATTGTATTGTAATAAGTCGCGACACCATTTTCTTTTAAGACGATGGGGACGTTTATGTCCCCAGGCATACCAGCTCACCAATTGTTTTATACACTCCTCTACGCGCCACCAACCTAAACATTAATATTTGTCCAATTATTTGAATACTTTATGAAAATTAAGAGTTCAAGTTTTCAAATATTTACAAATAGAGTATCTCTAAACACTTTTTTTTCTCAAATGTTTAAGCAACGCAAAAACAAATATTTTGTATAATTCAGAGTTAAATAAAATAAAAACTACGACATAGTATAAATTATAAATTATGGCTTTAATATAACAATAAATACCCAATATCTTGAATTATATTTAAAAATCATTAATTAGAATAATAATTTATAATTTTACAACAATTATTGAATATTTTGCTGGATTTGATTTTGTTTGTATTTCTGATCCCCATGACGTATGGTTATGACTACGGTTTAAGATATACCGTATATCCGTAAATCTTAAATCGTGGTTGTGACTTAGGAAAAACGAAATTACGAATGACACTCCATCAAACGACGTGTAAGTTTCTATAATTTTTAATTTCCAACTGCAGCGAGTGACATCCTCGTAGATACCTATCAGTTATATTTTTTACATTTTTAATATCATAATTTGACACACATTTGCCTGTCATAAAAAAAAATTATCAAGTGTTTAATGACAATAGATTGGGATTCAAATATGACGTTATAAAGTAATATATAATACATATTTTATGGTCATCACGGCGCGGCGTGGACCGTTTTCTTTTCGTTCCATTTTGATGTACAGTGTTATTTAATATACGTAATATGCCTCTAACGTTACCACTTATAATGTTTTATCATTTTATAAAATATTTTAAATAACTGCGAACTTTTATAACATTAATTTTTTTTAAATACTAAAATACCTAGGTATATACCTTTATATTTACATTGTGAAATTTATATTCATCTGTCCATCGTACGGGCTTTGCTATTAAATTATTTTACATTTCCGGGAACACATACAGCTCCACCTGTCCGATCACGATACAAAAAGCTGTCAATGGATGGATTTTAATTTTCCATTAGTACGAATTCTCTGGGTCTAGATATATATGTGTTGTGTATAATATATCAGATCAAAATGTGTATAAATGCATTTTAATTAATAAGTATAATAACTAATAAACGATAAATTGCGCATATAGTCAGTTTAAAAAAAATATAAAAAAAAAGTTCAAAAACGTCAATCGTTGACAAAATACGCGTAGGACTAGCACCCGGCCGAATATTGTTAAATTATTTTATTTTGTACTGAGTATTTTATTCGTAAACTAGTGCAAACAACACTGTCGTTTTATTTTTAACCTAGGTACTACGAATATTATTGCTATTGGAAATATTTCGTATCAAAACTACGGTCACGGATGTATACTGTGTACGTGTTGTGATTGTAAACCATCACTCGAGGGAGTGGCCCGTAAAATAATGAATTACATTCGAAAAAGAACAGTGAGCCAAATTTAATTAAAAGTTATGGTCACACAACGCCTAGGGTGCAATGCCGTTATAAACTCTCATTTAATGTAGTTAAGCCAAATAACAGTCAAGCCCAATAAAAAGTACCAATGAGGTCTTCAGAAAGCTGATACCACCATACCGGTAGGCGGTAACTGGTACTTGGTAGGTGTATGTAGCAAATATCTTACATAATATTTGTGTCAATACTTCATTAAAAAAATGTACACTATATTATATATATTTACAACCAGTTCTTTATTTATTCTAAACAATTACAGTTCGAACACTCTTTAATGGAAACTGATCGCTAGACTTAAATAGATAATAATTAAATAAATAAATAGATAACACATTTTAGTAGCTGCCCGAATGGACAAGAAAAACGTTTGAAACAATGGTGTTTCATACTTTTATATAGGTGCATTTATATTTTATATTTTGTACCATTTATAATATAACACCGTATATTATTTTACAAAAGCTAAATTCTAATAAAAAAAATTGTATCATGTAGGTAATTATTTAATCATAAATTTGTATGTTGTGTCGTGATCCAAAAGTCTGGGCCTTCACACGAGTTTTTAACTAACGCCCAGTAATCGTTTTAGTTCTTAATATAAAAATAAATAAAAATTAATAAATTAAATAAATATTCTATGTTTGAGATTTTGCACTTTATAAATACATAAGACAAAGTTCTCATTATTGATGTTTTTTATAATCAAAGTATTGAAGAAATCGTTTTCAGGAAGACTAATATTTGGTTATCGATCACTTTGTGTAATTTTAAATGTATAGAAATATTGCCTTTTGATTTTTATCAATTTTTTAAAACATGATACAAAATTTAATCATAAGTTGTAAGTTTGAAATAACTTAATCGGTTTTAATTAAAATCTGTGACTATATTTCATAAAATCATAATAGTAGTTTAAAACAGTTATTTTTAATAAACAAATGTATATATATTTATAACACATATTTTGTACGCAACGTATTGTTATATATTAGTTTACATAATATGTAGGTATTATTTGGTTAGTAATAATAACCGTTATTACCACTGAGTTAGAGAATAAATAACTATTAATATTTTCAAGCAAGTTTTATTTCCAATTTTAAATTTAAAAATATAATATACAGTAGGTATTTTTTTTTTGTGTATAGGTGTGAGCTTATTTTATAAATTTTGATATGTTTTTAATGGATATTATGTTTGTTCTCTTTGTATTTCATTATAAAAGTAAACATGTGGTATAAAAGAGATTACAACAAAACTATGTCTCAAATATTGTTACATTATATTATGTATTATGCTATGACCTCTTTCATTCTGCTATCTACATTTTACAATGGAAATTTCTTGTGGTGTTCAGTATTTTTTCGCTAAAATTATCTTTAAGAATTGTTGCATAAAATACATTTAACTTAAAAAGTTTGCGTGTGCATTTTTAAAACTCATGCGAATGAAATCCTAAGCGAATATGTTCATATAATTATACAATGATATTATCATCATAATACATTATATTTTGCTTTTAATATAGGATTTATAATTAATGATGTATCGAATATAATTGAAACAAAATCAAACTAACTCAAAATGTTCAACATTTGTCTCAACAAATAATTAATAATTACAAACTTTATAGCTGGTACTTTTCGTACTAGTATGGTACCTACCTGAAAACACCTTTTAGTAGGTCTTAAACATAAATTTAGTACAGAGTACAAAGAATAACTTTTATTTATATTTTCTAAACATTTTAGATTAAAATATTTGAAGTAAAATTTACAGATTTTTTTTTTTAATTTTATTCTAATATTTATATATTTTCTTTCCAGTGCAATGCAGCTGTAGGTATGAAAGCTTTTTTTGATATGATGCACGAAGGACCACACAAAGTAATGTTGTTCGGCGCCGCCTGTACCCAAGTGACAGATCCAATTGCAAAAGCGTCCAAACATTGGAGAATAACTCAGGTAAACAATACTGTTGACTTAACGCATTGTAAAATCATCTTTATCACCACCTTTATCTTTTCAATATCACTATCAGGCTTTTAAAGTTTTTAAGCAAATATTTTAAATTTTTAGACAAATATTACTTAATTACAATTTAATAATCATCTGAAAATAATACAAAATTATGCTTAGTCGAATTTCATATGATAAGGATAGATTTTTTTATGATTGACGTGTAATGATCAGAGAACATAAATAAAAAAAAAACAAATTCAAACCAACTGAATGTTGATTTTTTATTTTTAATATTTATTTATGAAATATTTATTTTATAATGAATATTAGTTATAATTATAGCGTATAGTATTTTATACCACTATACCCAGAAGACATAAGTAGTTTTTAGGCTCAATGCGTGAAACTGTATTTGTTTTAAAGATTACTATATATAGTAAACACTATTTATAGTATACACTATATATGCATTAATACATTATGCACCATTAACCACGGTGTTTCACGGTAAACTAACTATTAACTATTTAAATTGACAGGATTATCGGTGTGATAATGCTAACACACATAAATAATATTAAATACTATATTGGTGTTAAATTACCTATAAACTTGGAAAAGTCTGGACTAATTTAGAAAATATAATAAATATATAAATTTCATGTATATAATCACTTAAAATATAGGCAGAAATTATAATTCACCTCTTTCACAGTATCCAGATATACTGCGTTAGTTGTTACGTGGTTAGTAACTCATCATTAATTTTAAGATCATAATATTTATAGTAATTTTATATTTATATCAGTCCTCGTATCTCGTGTACGCGTACCTACTAACCACTGATCGAAACTAGTTACAAAAATGTAATGTTAAAAAGATGCGCAAGTGTGTATCACTATTCTGCTCCACAATAGATTTCGATTAGGTTACTATATAATATATATTAAATTTGAATTCAAAAATAATATATTATATAGTTTACGAAAAACATTTTTGAGCGTAAACTGTTATCAGCCAAAAATATATTTTATTACATTAATTAGATTGCTATTAGTAGTTTATTTTACTATTAATATAAAATAGTTTGTTGTTTTAATTTTTACCAAAAAACATATTGCGTTTATTATATTAATATATTTAATAATAATTATAGTATATGATATTTATACAATGTATTATAACTTATTAATTGTTCTTGACTATTGAGCCAATACAATCTTACCGCGATACGATGGGAATACTTTCATGTATATACCATAAAATGAATCTAAATGTTTTGAAAATGTTATTGTGAAATTATTGTGCGCCTATATGAAATATAATAATATACTTAAATATTTCAAATCCCCACGAAAAATATTATTAAATTGCAACAAAATAACTAATATCGCTATTCTTTGTTAAAATATCAATTTTTTTTTTCAAAATTAAAACTTCAAATGCTTATAAAAAAAATGGCGCATATTATGTAATATTATGTATCCAATATTTTTGAAAATCTTTAATAACAATTTATGAGATATTACAAGGAGAAAATTTCAAGTATCTACGATAGTACGATATTACTCGTTTTTTAATTATACCTAAACGAGAAAATCGATTTTATTAAAAACTAATTTAAAATATATTAAAATTAGTATTCGGTGCTATACAGTGTATATATTTTGAGTGTAGCAAGACTCTTTATATTAATCGTTCTTACAGGACATAGGTATTTCAAAATATATCTATTCGTGCTATTACTGGAATTCTCTGGTATCTATGTGATAAATTCAGGTTTACACGCAAACTAAAAAGTCAATACTGTCAACAAACTTCTGACTTGTACTGTACAAGTTACAACAGTTTTCTAAATCGAAGCATAACCATTAACCAAAGCACTAACCTTGTTATTAAAAATATAGGTCCAATATTAATATCTGACGATCCACCAAACAAATTGCAACTGCCAACTGGAACTATTATTAACCTAAAAAATATCAATAAAAACTTTAACGGACTATCAAGGAGCTGCACCCATTTAATATGATTCATGTTTTTTTTTATTATTATATTCGTAAATATATTATAATTGAAATCGATAAAAATGTTTAATTTTTAATTGTGATGAAGCTCAATAGTAATGAAATATTTATTCGTATAATGGGTGCATTATTTTTCAACTAAATAAAACAAAATCAGCATAAACAAATTTATGTGACAAATTTTAATTTTTTTTCTAGCATAAATTTTTTTTTTTATTATTTTTAGTTGAAATATACAATCTATATCGGATGACATAATAAGTATATATGATAAAAGACAGAAAACATGAGTTGTATACTGGGTATTTTATTTAGTTATACTGCCATTTTATATCTTGTTCATCCCAATTTCTTGTTGTGCTAATATTTGAACAGACGTTTTTTAATTCATAAAAATATATTTCTCCGGAGAAACTTTGTACATTAGGAATCTGTGGCTTATTACAATAATTTTAAAACTTTTGTTACCTACCTACAATCGATTAAAATACCTTTTTTGTAAAGCCTAGTTTTTTTTTTTTTTTATACATTTTTGTTCATGAACAATTAATATCAAGTGAGAATTTCATAAACTTACTAAAAAAGTTCAGAAATTGTTATTTCTTTTACATTACTTAGTATAAGCTTATTGCATTCTGAAACATTTAGTAAATACCTATATTGAATGGATATTGTTTTAGGTTGTAGGTTAAGATATATAAGCTATCTTACATGACATATCAGCCTTATTTACCATGTTAACTATAATTGAAGGCCTGGGGCAATCATATTTGGTGCCCTTATTCTACATAACATAGTATTTTGATTTAATTGGCTTTGAAGGGTATATATACCTACATTTAAACCTCAGCCAAAATTAAATAAAACAATATTAATAAGTTATAAATAACTAATAACCCCTTTATCATATAATTATATAAATACCAACACGTACATTATTCTTATTATTAATAAACAATGTACCTAGCCACCTAGGTACACAGAGTAATTCACTAAGCCACCCCCATTTTTTTCTTTCTGATTTTGAAAATATTTTAATAATCAAAGACAATTTTTCGAATTCTTGAATTTGTTTATTCTATGGAGTGTCCTGTGGCGCTACAAACTTCTGTTTTTAAAATAAAAACTCCCCTTTTTTACTGTAAATTATTTAGTGAATAATTTTTTTGAAAATATTGATGTACCTAATTCGAAATTAAAATGAGTAGCTTCTTAATTATTTAAATTTGTACTAAAGGTAATATTCCTTGTTAATGGTTTTACAAAAATATAAAATTAACATAATATTGAAACTAGTACTTATTATACTTGGGCCATTTTAACAAATTATTAATATCGATAGATTAATATTAATGACTAAAATGTTCATATAATCATAGAACCCATATCTTATAAGACTATTACCATGGACATTTTATCCTTAGAACACTAAGTTAATTAACTCAAGAACTACTTGTACGAATTTTTATTTTGATACGGAACATTTCACAGAAAAATTATCCACTGAATAATTTACAGTTGAAATTGGGGTTCTCATTTGAAAAACAGAAGTTTGTATCTCCGCAGGACAATCCTTAAGTATTACAAAAAATCGTAGGAAAATATGGTCTTTAAGTGTATTTAAATTTTAAAAATTCGAAAAATCAGGTTTTAAATAACTGCATTATTGAAGGAAAAAATACAGTTATATTACAAATAACAATAAAGAAATAAACGATTTAGTTAAATAAGTTTTGTAAGAAATTAACTAAAAATTTATTTTTCGTTTGTATTATAGAATATGGCATACAAAATAAAATTTTAAAAGCGATTGTTTTAAGTCCAAAATAAAGGAAGTTTGTACTTAATGAATAATTATGCATTATTGAGATATTTTCGTATAATTTATTTCGTTAAAAAAATATTTAATGATTTTCTTACCAAATTATTCTTTTAAATCCTTCGTAAAATATTTATCATAACTCGAAGCTTTTTTTATGCAGGTTTATTGATTGAAAATCAAAATGTGTCACATAAATCTGTTTAGTATCTATGCTGATTTTGTTTTATTTAGTTTGATAATAACTCACCCATTATAAGAAAAAATGTTTCATTCTTAATTTTATTTAATTCACCAGGAAAACGATTTCTACGTTTAATTCAATAAGTGTCAATTTATTTACGCAACCCATTACTTGAAATTCACTAAAATTTCAAATTTTTTTGTCAATTTTGAACATAGTATAGGTAATTACGAATATAATTATATAAAAATGTATATTTATTACATAAGTTCAAATTATTTTATAATATAGAACCGTTCCTCTTAATGACTTAATATTAAATCAAAGTTTAAAATATAGGTAATTATAATGTATGATCAGTCCAAATAATTATGGAATAAAATTGAGTTGACGTACCTAACGCTAAAGGTGTATACCGAATACGATATTTGCTTGATTTTGATTTCTATATTATGCGTTCTAAATTTAAATTATATTGTATAGTAGGTAGTTATGTAGGTATACTGCCATGAATGACCAGAGTAAAAAATATTTAAATTAAAAAAAAGACAAAGTTAATGCTAGCAGCGAACATAATTTATCCAATGTCAAACGATATTTTAATAAAGGTTCCCTCAATTCAAATTTACTTTGTACGGGTGGACCTTAGATTTAAAGCTTATTTATTGACAGGTTGTCTTGGTTGGGATTTTCAAAGAATAGTATAAACGTAAATTTCTTGACATTTATAGACTTCCCGCGGGAAGAAAACTTTGTGACGGAGTATTCCTGAAGATTATGATCCTAAGCTAAATGTCAATTAATGTAAAAGTCCAACATTGGATAACCGCAATACGTATATTTACAACATATTAAATATTTGAATTTAATAACTGAAATGAAACTTATATGTCTTTTGGAAACTTAAATATTAGGTACATTAAATTAGTATATTATACCTACAACAAATAAAAAAACCAATAAATATAATTTAATTTAAAATTAAATCAAATTAAATGAATCAATATATTATTATATTGTATTCATTTTGTACTAACGATAAATTGTTATATATTATTTACCTGATACCATAATATAAAGTTAATAGGTATTATTTAGCTAATTAACCTGATAGTAAGGTTGTTTTAATCTATAATATAAAATTCTGCTCTCCCACATAAATACCAATTTGATATGGAACTACGTTATTTTTAGAACAAATATTGAAATATCCGCATTAACATTTTTAAATTTTAATACAATAATACATTGATAACCGTATTGGCAAATAAAATTTTTAATTTTCTGAAAATTCGGTTTTTTTCGGAAATGTATTATTTCAATATTCTCCAATTTTTCCACGTTTTCCGAGCCTCTGGGAAAAAAACC
>NC_042495.1:78340966-78342739 GCF_005508785.2 Acyrthosiphon pisum | reverse complement strand
TTTAGTGTAGGTAGGTACAACAAAAAATGCGCTGCTCTCGCTTATATGTTTATTATAAATCCATTACATTTAAATTTACCAATTATAACGCACTATTTATCAGTACGAGTTTCAAAAACTTCAGTAATAAACACATTCATGATTCCTACTAATCCTAATGGTTATTCCTAATCCTAGTTAGGAAAAACGAATCAAACTGAGATGTCATACTGGGCCAATATGTGAGTGAAAGAATACATAAATCAGTTGTCATATATTACATTATATTGATACAGGTCACAGTTGTAATGAAGATACCTATATATCGTCTAATATATTTTATGTGTATTATTTTTACCCAAAAGTTCTCTAATTAGACTGATTTACCAGGTAAAATTATAAAATACCTTTTATTCTATGTTCAAACGTTTTTTATAGTACTAGTATCTGTGCACTAGTGTTTATTTGTTCCCGTTCGTGTTGGCTTTTAGTCAATGTGCGATGTGCCTCCTATAAACGCCCATCACTAAAAATAGTACATAAATGGTCCATTGCCCCCCTCCCTTAGACTACATACACATATTTAGGTACAAACAATATACGGCATGATACAGAATTATATGATGTTGTAATGATAGCCACTCTTCACAACTAGTTAATACAAGAACTAAGAAGAGTGTCATCATCATGTCCCTCAATATAATTTATTATATTATAACATTATATAATACGATCACACAGATATTTATATTATGATAAACATCTGTGGTCTTTTATGCTTATGTCCTTTACTCCTTCTATACAAGTACCGTTATAATCTATGCTGGGTTGATACCCTTCGACCACCGACCAGATTCATACAGACTCAGTCCCTCTGCGTTCGCCCTTGATGGCAGTCATACGTAATAAGCAATATCAATATATGTTCATTGTAATGTTTTATATTTTAAATAATAAATATATTCTTTTAAGTATTTCAAATATATAAGTTGTGTTCTTGATAAAAAAATAAATCAAAAGTGGTTTAATATCAAGCCCATTTATTCTTCCTTTGTTCATCGAACGTCTAACGGATTCTCAATTAAATAAGGGTGAGTCAATTTAGCATATAATTAAATCCTTATATATATATATCAACGGAGGTGAATATATATATATACATATGAGAAGGTAGTAACTTGAAGTGTGTGACTGTGTATATACACTGCGTGCACAGTCCATTTTCACGTTACTACAATGTATTCAGTAAAGTTTTTGTAAGTAAATGCCTGTAATTCCTCTGCAGGTTAGTAGGTACATGAATATATTATACTCATATTCACGCCTAAATTGTAAAAACTAATTTGGATGGGGTAATCTCATTTAACGTAGTAAAAATAAAATTACCAACTATCATAATAATATTCAATATTGAAGGGGGAGGAAGTTCGCAATGCAGTCCACTGAACTATATATATTGTATTTAGTCAGTGGAGAAGTCAAGTGCCTACCATAGTACCATGGTCCATGACTAGTGCGCACGCTATTATGGGTAAAATGTATTGAATTTATATGTTATAGACCCTTAAGATATTCGCCACCAGCCTCCGATTATTCCCCAAACCACGGCTAAAATGCACTTTACCAACCCCCTCACGATTTAAAATTTTTTTTGAAATGTTTTTTATGCTTAAAACAATGGTGTACATTTACATATACAAACTATCATTTTAGAAATTATAGCCTTCCAAAGTTTGCCATTTTACTTTTATGTGCTTGCGCGCAAGGCTATTTGACTGCCCCGTGGCAGCCACC
>NC_042495.1:78339473-78340866 GCF_005508785.2 Acyrthosiphon pisum | reverse complement strand
ATAGTGGTTTATTACCAATAGTAGTTACTATAGTTACTATATATTATATATACTACTATACTACTATTTGTTAGTTGTTCAGTTACTGCACAATAGTCAATAACGATATCATCTATAGATAAACAGTTCCAATAGGAAAAGATCCAAGATGCCTATATAATACCTATAGGCTATAATTATTACAAGACTAAATTTCACAAAAAAAAAAAAATAGAACTTTGTCTGAGCAATGTTGTTTTTGTTGTTTCGAAATAAGATATCCCAATATTGCACAACGCACAGACAAAATATTCTATTATATTAATGGATTAAATTTGTTTCCTAACTGAAACTTAAGCCCAAGTAGTTCTTCCACGCGTAAAACACTTAAAAAAAAAATCAATTATGAAAGGTCTCACGACTCACACCCAGTGGCGTCATTTGGGGGGGGGCAAGGTGGGCATTTGCCCCTGTCTGATTTTAAAAGCGGCCCGATGGGCCGTGTCCAGTTGTTGCCGTCTTACCATTACTATATTTTATTAGCACAAAAACATGCCTATTTTATAAAATTTTCAGAAAATATTATACTATGTAAGTACTTACTAATAGCAATTATTGTCACAATGATACATTTTTACTAATTGAATAGTTGGAATATATTTATATTTAGACGCATGCGGGGACGTACACATTGTATGTATGGGTATGCATTTATGTATATTTGTTTGTGACTTTGTGTGAGTGTGGTTTGTGGAGGAAAATGAACATATTAATATTGTTATATGCACAACAATAATAATAATTAGTATCATAATCTCGTATAGTTTAATTTCTAAAATCTAAAATTAATACAAATTCTAAAAACAACAACCGATTGGCACTCTTATTAATTATCATTGATCACGGACTTCAGTTAACTTGCGACAGTCGTGTATGATTCAACTATTTGTGTTAATATTTTAGTTGAGTATACCCTATTCTACCTAAATTAAAATTAATTTTTTTGTGATGCGTGTTTACATTAATATTTTAATTTGAGCAAAATACGACTTAAAAAAAATAAATGGGTGGTGCGGCTAAAAATATAAAATTACCACAAACTGCTCGAGAATCGAAAATAATTTCTGGTATGTTTGATAAACAAACAAAACTTAAGCCGATAAGCAAGCAATAAAACAAAAAATATATATTATAATTTAAGATAATATTAATTTGTAAATATACAGTATAATACCTATATGGCTATACCAGAGTAATAGAGTATGGGCTATATGACTTATAAGTGATGAATCAGATAAAATTGATATATAGATAATGCAGTTGATATATTTTCAAAAATAAAAAAAAGAAAATATCCTAATAAACTACTTTAATGTTATTGTTTATCAATATAAATATTGCCATATAATAGTTT
>NC_042495.1:78337187-78339373 GCF_005508785.2 Acyrthosiphon pisum | reverse complement strand
AAATATTTTATACTTTTTGATAAATATTGTATTATCTCAACTGAATAACCCAGGGTTCACCCGTGTGCAGTTTTTTAATTTTTTGTGTTATAACTTGTTTTTAACAATTTTTATATTACCGGTAGAGGTTGCCTTTAGAAAGTTTAGATGATTACTATTATAAATATTATTATTTATTTGATCACCTTGTTTTATTACAAAATACTTACTTTCTAAATTTTTCTGATATCTCTAAAAACGAACTCTGAGAATTTCAGATCGATCAAGTAGTTTTTTTTGTACTTAACTATACAGGGTGTCCCGTGAGGATATACCCATTACCATCTCCCCATGTGTTTTGGGTAGAGTAACCGGAGCCATATGCACAAATAGGGGGGGCCTTTAGAGGCTAGCCCCTCAAAAAATTCCTTAGCCCCCAAACATTTCCTACATTTTGTTTTAAGCTTATTCAATATTATTAAAGTAAGGCTTTAGCCCCTCCAAATCCCAAACGCTATTGCCTATTTACGGCATGACCGGAGCACAATTTTGTGTGTGTGCATACATACGCCTTCGATTTACGTAAGTACCTATACAGTTTGTTTACCGTGCGTCCCCACATGTGCATATACCTACGCTAAGGTGAGAAACCACATTATATTATAATATACATATTAATATTAGAATTTAATTTTAAGCTTTTACTCACAAAATTAGTAGGATTTTAGTTTAAATGTTCTTCATCTCAAAATTTGGTTAAGTCTCTTTTAAGTAGGTCAAATTAACATTTAAATACATTACAAATAAATATAATTAATTAACAATCTACATTTCCAATATTTCATTTATATATATACTATTCAATATTTTTGAATTTAGGAAAAAAAATCCCCAAAGCTCTTACGTACTGTTGGGTACAGCTGTCAAAAAAAATAATTAATAATAATAAAAATATATAAAATTTGAATGATAATTATTATATTATTATAAATTGATAAATAGGTACATATTATATTATATGACATTACTGCATAAATATTTATTTATTTCATTATTTATCAATGGATAGGAATACCCTTCGGCCTTCGGTAATAAAAATTAAAAGTACAGTTCGACATCTCAATTCGACAAATATTATACTGAAATTAAATAATATTACATTATAAACCAGTTAGTTATTATAATTTGTATATTTTTTTCATTGTTAATAATAATAATATTAAGATAAATATAAATTATGCCAATGTAATAAGTGATTACTGATGTAGAACTGATGATAAGTGATAACCTTATATCTATAGTTATAAAGTAGGTAGGTACCTAGTACCTACACAGATATTTATACAGTGTTGGGTAAGTTACTTTTAAAAAGTAATTAAGTTACTTTACTCGTTACTCAAATAAAATTGAAGTGAAATTACTTAACTTTTCAAATAGAAAAGTAACTCATTACTTTCTCGTTACAAAAAAAAATTAATATTTTTTTTTTCAAATTTTTTGGCAATTATCATTCTGCAGGCAATAATGTAACTTTTTATAAAAATATATTACCTATGCTAAAAAGGCATAATTTTAAAAATGTGTACAAAAAAAAAGATGTACAGTTTATAATACATATTTACATAACAATACTACAATAGTAATTACTTATGAGTTATGACTATTAAAAGGTAGTACTTATTAATTGTAGCTACTTATCTATAGTAATTAATCATTGTCAAGTATAGTATAGTTTTGTATTTGTGTCACAAAATGTATAAAATATAAACCTATACCTATCTGTAGAGTGTCAACTGATCAACTGACACCAAATAACGAATAATAGCACTCGATCTTGTATTTGTGTTATTAAATATTATGTTTGTGAAAATAAAATCATAATACATAATATCTATATTATAGAACACAATTTTATTATAACTTGTACAATCATAAAAATAAGCCTTTTCTTATAAATGCCAAATGTGAAATGGCTATAATGATTTATTACAGTGTAATGTTTAAATATTTTGATTTTATTTAATTATCAGAAAATATATAATGTTATATTCTAATGTAAATTCTAAATATAGTAATAACTAATAAGTATTTTCAAATTGAGCAGTTTTTGTACAACACTAATTATTTATAAAACCTGTATAGTTAATAGGAGCGTATATAACTCATTAGTCCACGCTATAATAGATATCATCGAAAACGTCTGCGAA
>NC_042495.1:78335843-78337137 GCF_005508785.2 Acyrthosiphon pisum | reverse complement strand
CCACATAAATACCAATTTGATATGGAACTACGTTATTTTTAGAACAAATATTGAAATATCCGCATTAACATTTTTAAATTTTAATACAATAATACATTGATAACCGTATTAGCAAATGTGAAATGACAATGACTGGTTTCCTTATCTATTTTTTAAAATGGTTTTTTTTTACATAGGTATATTATTTTAATTTTTAAGTGTAAATAAAATTTTTAATTTTCCGAAAATTCGGTTTTTTTTTAATTTTCCGAAAACTACGGTTTTTTTCGGAAATGTATTATTTCAATATTCTCCAATTTTTCCACGTTTTCCGAGGCTTTGGGAAAAAAACCGTTTTTTTCCGAAATTTTCCGGCATTTTGATCCCTAGTTATTATTAGTTTTATTATTTTTTTATTATCATAATATATAGGTACCGGTAGTGTATGTGTTTAAATAATTAAAAACAAAAATATTTATAACATATTATTGAACAATTATACCTAAAATGTTTATAATTTAAACTAAACTCGTAGTATCTCGCCTCCTTAGAAAATAAACAGTTATAAAAATATAAATCTATCAAAGTTTATTGGATAATTGTATTGGTATTTCAAAAGTTGATCTATACAATATTATTTTATAATGTTTTAATAACATTGAAATTCGGTATTGCAGTTTAATACCGGTAACAATAAATTCTGTTATAAGAGAATCTTTTTGAAATCTGCCGTCATAAAGACAGATTTTTGGTGTTCTACAAAGCCAGAACAGTGGCGTCATTTGGGGGGGGGGGGGCAAGGTGGGCATTTGCCCCTGTCTGATTTTAAAAGAGGCCCGATGGGCCGTGCCCAGTTGTTGCCGTCTTACCATTACTATATTTTATTAGCACAAAAACATGCCTATTTTATAATATTTTCAGAAAATATTATAGTATGTAAGTACTAAGCAATTATTGTCACAATGATACATTTTTACTAATTGAATAGTTGGAATATATTTATATTTAGACGCATGCGGCCATGCGGGGACGTACACATTGTATGTATGGGTATGCATTTATGTATATTTGTTTGTGACTTTGTGTGAGTGTGTTTTGTGGAGGAAAATGAACATATTAATATTGTTATATGCACAACAATAATAATAATTAGTATCATAATCTCGTATAGTTTAATTTCTAAAATCTAAAATTAATACAAATTCTAAAAACAACAACCGATTGGCACTCTTATTAATTATCATTGATCACGGACTTCAGTTAACTTGCGACAGTCGTGTATGATTCAACTATTTGTGTTAATATTTTAGTTGAG
>NC_042495.1:78326386-78335793 GCF_005508785.2 Acyrthosiphon pisum | reverse complement strand
GATGGCACTCTTATTAATTATCATTGATCACGGACTTCAGTTAACTTGCGACAGTCGTGTATGATTCAACTATTTGTGTTAATATTTTAGTTGAGTATACCCTATTCTACATAAATTAAAATTAATTTTTTTGTGATGCGTGTTTACATTAATATTTTAATTTGAGCAAAATACGACTTTAAAAAAAATAAATGGGTGGTGCGGCTAAAAATATAAAATTACCACAAACTGCTCGAGAATCGAAAATAATTTCTGGTATGTTTAATAAACAGACAAAACTTAAGCCGATAAGCAAGCAATAAAACAAAAAATATATATTATAATTTAAGATAATATTAATTTGTAAATATACAGTATAATACCTATATGGCTATACCAGAGTAATAGAGTATGGGCTATATAACTTATAAGTGATGAATCAGATAAAATTGATATATAGATAATGCAGTTGATATATTTTTAAAAATAAAAAAAAGAAAATATCCTAATAAACTACTATAATATTATTCTTTATCAATATAAATATTGCCATATAATAGTTTGTAGACTTTTAACTAATAGGTATAGAATTGTTTTTCTAAAATATCTGCTACCTAGTTCATAAAAAGTGTACCACAAAAAAATGTAAGTAGTTAATATATGGTTGCGAGCGAAGCGAGTGGTTTTTTTTTACCAATTCGGGCCGGTCAAAACCTTTGCCCCTCTCTATTAAAAACTGAAATGACACCACTGAGCCAGAAAACATTGTACTCTTAGCAATGTTTATAGAGAAATAAGAGGCCTAACATATTAACTTTAATGAAGTCATTGACAATATTAAAACTTCACGGCCAAACGTTGTAAAATGTATGGAACTTCATAAAAATACATGTTATATGTATTTATCTTAAAAGTGTACTGAACATATTATGATGTTTTTTTATTTTATGCAAAGATTTAATATTTATGATGTTTACAAGTTAAAACTTGAGTTTTATTTAAAAATTCAAGTCATGGCTGAAGTGGTTATATGTTTAAACCTCAAACAGTAATTTATTTTTAAGGAAACTATATGCAATAGGTACTTACATAATACAAATGTTTACTAACTACATATTTAGATTTTGTCTTAATGAAAAATGATATTAAATTTTTAGAGGTTTTAGAGAATTTTGAGAGGCCAATTCTCCCCTCCCTTGACATCTTCAATATTACTCCCCTGCGGCCCTGACATGAAGCCTGCACGCCCACTCATACACACGCACATATTATTGTGAATTCGTAGTTTACTATTTACACAAGCACGCATGAATAATTATACATAGATATCAAATATAATTATTTTACTATTTTTATTTTAATTATCAATTGATTTAATTTTCAGTTGTCGTATGCTGATACCCATCCAATGTTCAGCAACACAGATTTCCCAAATTTCTTTCGAGTTGTACCAAGTGAAAATGCATTTAACGCTCCTCGACTAGCACTGCTGAGACATTTCAATTGGACAAGAGTAGGCACTATCTACCAAAACGAGCCAAGATACGCATTGGTAAGTTTCAAAATATATAGCATAAATATTTGCATTATTTAATATTTTGTATTATATTTATTTATAAGTAAGTAAACGATTATTAATTAATATGCGTATACTAATTTGTTAGTAGACACCACACTAAAAGTAAAAGTTTCATAAATCTTACCATTTAATAGGATTTCTGAAAAAAATTAATAAATTAAGCAAAATAAAAATATTTACCTTAAACCATTTTGCGAGCTGATAACATAATTATACATAAGAAGTTACATTCTATGTTAATTCATACCCAAATTTGTTTTTATTTTTATTAAAATAGAAAAGGTACAATCTGTATTCAATATTGTGCAACAACTAACAAGCAAATGTGTTGTATCTACAAACATATATTGTTATTTATTTATTTATTTATTTATTTATTTATTTATTTATTTATGTATATATGAACGGGCTAAGAGCCCAATAGTACAATACAATTTGTAGCAATGAATATGAATATTATAACAATAAATAGGTAAACACCAAACAATACACGGCGATTATATACAAATAAAAATAAAACAATAATTAAACAAAGGTAAAAACAGTAATAAGTAATAACAGATGATAGAATGAGGTGGAGTAAATGAAAGGAGCGTCAAGTACTCAAGTGACATTACTTTAAAAATACAAACTTAGCGAGGGAGCTTGTTAGTTTGTACACAATATAAAACATGATATTTAAGTACTGCAGTGTTGTATCAGTTTTTTTTTTTTAACATTTATGGTGAAATTGAGTAGGTAGGTATTGTTTTAAAATCTGTAAGTCTTGTATTTTTTAAACTTAATTAATTCAATACCAAAAAGATAAAAATGCTTCTACACATTAAATATTATCATCTGTTTTGTGTATACATTTTGAGTCTTAACTAGTATTGTAATTTGAATTTTATTTTATTTCTTACCGTTTTTTTCATAAGACATATTGATATTTAAACACATCAATAGTTATTAGTTTTTAAATAAAATCTTGGTTGATACGTTTTTGCTTTTAAATTACTCATGGTACATCATGTTTTCTTCCTTGGAAAAGTATTGATTTGAAAAAGTTTTTAGGTAATTTGGACCCTATCCAACAATATTGGGAAAAAAACGGTAGGGCCGTACTAAGGCAGGAGCGAGCCGGGCCCCCCGCTTTTTGGACCCCTCTTTTGGGTGAGGGGCCCAAGCACTTGAAAAATCCTAAGTTTTTATTAAATGCAACAATTTACATATTATATTATGAAAATACTTTGGATTTTTTTAATTTAATTTGATAACTTTATATAAAATAAATGTAATTGAATTAAATCAAGTACGAAATACTGGTACAGTTGTACATTATACACTATACTAATAAAAATGAATAGTTTTTTATATAGTGTAGGTAGGTACTAAACAAATAAAGATCTAGGAGCAACAACAAGACATCACCAATTAATACGATTTTTCAGTTCGTATAAGTAGGTAGTTGCCACTAGCCAGTGACAAATTGTTTTGATCAAATTTGTACAATTTCAAAATATAGTATGTATTTATCATACTCGTAATAAATTAAAAACTTCAAGTCATCTCCATTTATATGATATCTGTGTATTTAACAATCGGATTTTTCTGGTTTTTACGCCAAACGACGGAGTTCTTTCTTCTTAATAATGTGCAATCAAAAACTAATTTTGACTTAAATTAGGAGATTTCTTGTTGTTGCATCGAGGTCTTCAAATTATATATTATTGTTATTAAACCGTAAAATAATTAAGTGACGTACTGGTAAAGGTATAGGTAAAAATACTTTACGTAAATTTAAATTTTTTTTATAGGCCCCGCTAAAAAAGTTATGTCCCGGGCCCCGCAAATTTTAGCGACGATGTATTTTCATAAGTGCGTAATTGTACCTGAACCTGATCACATGTACCTATTACGTGTAGGTAGCCTACGTTCTACCTATTTACACTTTTATAATAATGTAATACATCACATGAGCACTTATTATACAAATTGTTATGTATAGTTAGAATATTTTTCTATTAAAAACATGTTGATAATAAAGTACACGTTGCTTTCAATTTTATACCTAATATAAATTGTATAAATATCACAAAGTAATGGTAGCCTTGGTGTAATACTTTGGTGATAATAATTTCTAAAATAACAATTATTATTGCAATTTTTTTCTCTATTATGTAATGAGCTTAAAATCAGTAATCTGAAATATCCTTGGAATCTTTTGTATAAATACCTAATTGAATTAAAGATATCAAGTTGTATAGGTACCTACTTTGTAACAATATTCTCAAAAACAGTATCTTTATCATTTTAGGTTAAACTTAGCAAACAAATTACATAATACCTACTGGATTTTTGTAGTTTGTATAAGCTTTAATCTTGGCAGTCAGATAGAATATATTATTATAATTTCAAACATGCTATGTTCATCTAGAAATACAGCTGTAGGTACTTACTTCTAAATTAAAATTCCGAACATAAGCGGTGTACACTATAAAGTTCATATAGTTTTACTATATTCTATTATAGATGGATTATTATATTGCAACACAATCATTATACTAATAAAAAGTAAACAACAACCACAGGTTAAATTTTTTCACTCCACAAAGGAAATAGCTTATACTATTGTAATCTAAATCTAAGTGCCTAAACCAATGAAATATGAATAGACATTTGACACTTCAGCTACCTCAAAAAAATCTTATCTGATACAGGAACCAACATTTCATCAGAAAAAAGATGAATTGAACACACAGAAAAAAAATGTTATTAAAAAATGTGTGATTTTTTTTGTTGCCGCAATATATATCACATGTGATTATGTGAATAATAATTTAATATAGATATCATACATTTTCAAGTTAATATTTACAAAAAAATTTAAATCGATAAATAAAAACAAAAATATTTGGATTAGATTTATTTAATTTGTGTTGTGGATACGACAAACCTTCTTGGCACCGGGCGCTGATTATTCTAGGCACGGCACTGGATGCGACTACCAAATTAAAATGAGAGAATTAAAATTGATCATTTGACTAGATGACTAGATGTTATTTTGTGTTATTTTAATTGACTATTGCATAATTGAAATAATTACTAACTATATTTTAATTGAAGGTTTGGCTTCTAATTTAAACTGTTAAAAATCTTAAGAACCTGAGGAATATTTTAACAATTGTACAAGTGCGTATTAAAATAGAAAATTTATTTCTTCGATGTCATTATTTTTTTTTTTTATTGAGATAAGTTTTATTTTATACACTCTGCGAATCTGTGTATTGTAGTCAGTTAGTTTCGTAGCAATTAAAAAAACAATACAACAGAAACTATATTGTTCAGTAAATAAACATTTATAAAAAAAAATACTGTTGAAAAGCTAGTGAATTTAAATAAAAATATAAAAATAAGATACATGTCTGATAATATAAAATGTAAAAATGTTACGATAATTTAAGTGACTGGCAGTGTTTTACGTTACTCCTTTCACTCTTCTGCAGTCTACTTTATCAATTATTTGAAGCTTATATTTTAATAACAATATCAAATTTACAATTGTTCATTACGCCATATTGTAACTTTAATAAAATAAAAATAAT
This sequence comes from Acyrthosiphon pisum, assembly GCF_005508785.2. Lineage (NCBI taxonomy): Eukaryota > Metazoa > Arthropoda > Insecta > Hemiptera > Aphididae > Acyrthosiphon > Acyrthosiphon pisum. The sequence goes on along the minus strand of NC_042495.1, from coordinate 78,330,651 downwards.
AATATCTTATACAAAAACTGACACCTAATATTTCACTTCCAATCTTTATCTTTTTGTACATTTTCATATTGCTTTTATATCATGCATTTAATGCAAAGACCTGATATTTCTGCTGACGTAGATTTTTAATAAATTAAAAAAATTAACATCATAATATGTAATTTGTCTATCTGTTCGGCCGTCTATTTACTATTTTTATTTATTTTTTTTTTTAAATCAATTTACTTAAAAGCTCAGAAGCTCTACGATTCAACATCAATAGTTACTGTAAATCAAAAATGTAATTGCAAATAATTTTTAAATTGTTAAAATAAATGTCAAACCAGTAGAGTAATTTTGTTTTTATAATTCAATTTTAATTATCTACTCTAGTCGATTAAAATAATATTAGAACGCATATGGAAAATTAAGTAGGTACCTTGAAAATTAAATTATAATTTATATATTAACAATAAGGCATATAAACAATTTCCATATGAAAATGTATGATGTTAAAAGACAAGTATAATTTAATTTTAAATTACTAATCCTTAGTAAAATCATTGAAATTATGAAAAAAGAACAATCAGCGAATGTGCTCAACAATGATTTCACTGGTACTGTGGCAGAAATTTAAATATTATTTATTTTGATGTACGAGTATGAAACCTAATTCACGTAAAACCACGTATATATTGTTAATTTCCTATTTTAACTGACATAATGACATAGTGGTGCGCATGTTACGCGAATGACAGAATTATTAACGAAATTCCGATATTATAACAATTTAATATATGCAATTATTAATCTGATAGTTCCTAAAATGTATCTAAATAGCCGTCACATATTCCATTATGTTGTTTTCAAAATGATATTACAATCTCGTCAATAGCACATTTCATGACATGCAACACCGACGGCAGTGGCAACCCAAAATCAAATAACATTTACAGTAAATGCAACGTATTCATTAGTTTCCTTCGCGAAAGATCGGATCTAAACAGATTAATCCATCATGATTATTCATGTCGAGGGGATTATCCAAGAAACCGTACTATGAGCTGTGTTAAACACGATCATTCTAAGAAACAAACTTTTTCCATTAACGATTATTTTAAAAATGAACGATGTCTTAAATTGTTTAGACATTTAAAAAAAATCCATAAACATGTGTGAAACAAATTAATGCCATACCTAAGAATCATATGCTTGATATTAAAAATCTTAAATAATAATTGTTCGTTTAAGACTTTAAAATGGTTTGTATTAGTTTGAACAACACTGTATTTGTTTCTTTATCTTTCAAAATGTGCGATCTAGAGAACTAAAGTAATTCAATGTCTATTTTTTATATTTTAATAATTATGTTAGAACATTAGATTACATTTTCAAAACGTAATAACAAAAATAGTAAGCATACATGATTTCCAAAAATAAAATACACACAACAATAAAAAGTAGACATTAAATTTTAATGCATGTACATTTTAAAATGTAGATTTATATAAAAATGTCTATATCATAACAATTATTCAATTTTAGAGACATGTCATATAGTTTTTATTTGCTTAAACAAAAATTTGAAATCTGAACAACGGTTTATAAAGTAGATTAAAATTGTTGAGCACTCAGAAATTTTATTTGTAATTTGAAAATAATTTATTTTTGAAATGTTTTACAAATTGTTAATAAAAAAAAGAATCATCTTAAAATGCATGCATACCCCGCCCCACTTAAATACTAAACATGAATTTTTAATTTGATTCGAAATTCAAAAAGTACATAAATAAAACGTTGAACAAATTTAGTGAAGATTTAATATAAACTTTCGACTAGTGTTTAATATTTTACTTGTTATAAAGAAATATTCTAAAATGGTAATTTAATATATAATTTATAAGAACTTTTTGTAATATTGTATCAATTGTTGTCAATTTTAATTAGTAGCATTTTAACAAAATACTGGAAAGTGTACCTTGTTTTTTTAATACTACAAAAGTGAACAGTTTTAAATTAATTAAAAAAACGTGACACTTTGTTGATTTTAATTAATCAAAACAGTTCTGTTTAAAAAAAACCATCTACTCTATCTTGAGTTAAAATATATCATCTAAAACATATTAACTACATTTTAAAACGAGAAAAACAATTATAATCTATACTGAATGATATTCTATTTTAACAAAATTAATAATTGTTTAAAAAAAAATGATAATGTACCTACCTATTTCCAAAAAAATAATTATATATTTCACAACATTTATACTGTATTATAGTGTATTACCATAGTATTATAAATGAACACGTTACATGTATAACCAATAAGTAATAACCATTGATAACGCAGTGCACGAACAGTTTTACATGTGGATGTGGATGTAAGAAACAATTATATTTTTCTTGGTCGTTCGATTCATTTAAGTTCATCGAACAATTTAGGGCCTACGCATCTCCATTCATACGCATCGTCAATTATCATCTTACGTAACATGCGAGGAGTATTATATTCCGTATAATAATCGAGTAAAGTAATAATAATATATATATATATATATATATATATATATATATTAAACGAATAAATATATATATTATAAATATAAATAAATATATTCGTGTATTAATACAAGGTTTTTTTTTAATAATACTATGAAAATTTACATTTACAATTTACAAAAAATACAATTTTAAAAATTTAGCAAATTTGGTGTGAGATTACAAAAAAATGGATGACGTGTTGGAAGTGACACTATTTTGATTGGATTAGATTATTAATATGTAGATATTTTTTTATTGTTTTATAAGTCACTTATAAAATTTTGTTTTAAGGTTATCTGGGAGAGTGATAAAATAAAAATTAGATACTAGCTTTAGGATTCGGGTAACCTACACATGTCAAAGAGGAATTTTTTTATAGTAAATTTGAGGAATTGCAAAGAGAGTAGGAATTCTTAGGTCATTGTCCATTGAGAAGAGCGTGTGGTTTCATGGCATACCACGGAGCTTTGTAAGCTGATATTTGGTGAAAAGATTAAAACAAATTTTAAAACACAGAATTAGACAAAGGGTTTTTAAGAAGAAGGAGAGTTAACTAGTTGGTTGGTAGAACGAAGGGGGATAAGGCAATTTGTCTGGTTTATGAATTAAGATAATGACAGTGTTTTTAATAAGAATGAATGTAAGATGAATAGACAAAAGATAGATGTGTGTGACATATTATGTATGGTTGAATTTTTTGGTAATTGTTTTATGATTCGATTTGTTATTACTTGTTAATGTCTTGGTTCCTTGATATTGAAAATTGCTTAATAATGACGTATTGAATTTTAGTTAATGTGGGGTGTATTTAGTAAGTTATGACATCGGTAGGATTTAGAATGAAGTGAATTCAACGTGTGAAAGTACCTATATGTCCGAATGAGGAATGAGGATTATAAGTTTAATTTAAAAATCAAACAAATCGTCGATAAGACTATCTGTGCTAACAAAATATCAACATGATGACTTTATGTTCTGTATCTCAATAAACTATATTACGTATTCATTTTTTCGTTAAACTATTTTTATTTTTATTTTTTTTTTTGCATGAATAAGAACTTATTTATTCAATTACTTTCATTTAACAGTCAAGCTCAATTTTCAAAATAAAATAGCTTTTAAAATAAATAAAAACAAAGAGAAATAAATTCGATTAGATTTGTAAGGGCTGAACCGGTCCAATTGTCCAAGCTTGGTCACCGTATAATACTAAATAAAAAATAATCCAAAATCCTACCTTTAATCAATTACCTAGCAAAATTATATCACTTTAAATTTCATACTACATTAAACCCTCACAATAACAGGTAATACCTAAAAAGTACCTGGTCAGGTGGCACTGCCGAATGCCTGCCCATACACACTACCTCCTGTTAATAACCATGTATTCAATTTACCTATTGTACTAATTGTATTTCATGGATTGTAAATAAAATGTTTAGTAAAAAAATAGGTCTACCTTTATCACAGACCACACATTATTATTATTATTATTATTATTATTATTATTATTATTATTATTATTATTACTAACATTCATTAAAGACTCGTATGGCGTATATTAATATCTAATATTATAATTTATCGAAAACTAAAAATAACTTTTTATTAAAAATTAAATAAGTACCTAATTAAAATAATAAGAACATTAGATAACAAATTGTAACTTCGTATTTGAAATCAATATAACATTTGAAAAAATAATTTATCGTGACTTTTTTATATTATAAGTATCAATAGTATTC
>NC_042495.1:78291554-78326336 GCF_005508785.2 Acyrthosiphon pisum | reverse complement strand
AACATATTTTTACAATAGCAGTTGCAAAATAAAAGGAATACATTGTCACAATTTTTATTTATAAGCATTTAAAGTTCAAATTTTGACAACATATTATGTAAAAATCACGAAAATTCGTAAATTATTTTATGCTAGAAATTCATAAAAAATTTTCCTTTTATATCTAAGATTTCAAAATTTAATACAAGGCTCATAATATATTTTTACAATAGCAATTGAAAAATAAAAGAAATATATAGTCACGATTTTTTTTTTATAAGCATTTAAAGTTCAAATTTTGACTAAATACGTAAAAATTACGGCAATGTTCAAATTATCTTAGACAGAAATTCATAAAAGTTTTTCTTTTTAATTCTAAGATTTGGAAATTTAATACAAGGCTCCTAACATATTTTTACAATAGCAGTTGCAAAATAAAAGGAATACATTGTCACAATTTTTATTTATAAGCATTTAAAGTTCAAATTTATACGAAATATGTCAAAATTGCGAAAATTTGCAAGTAATTTAGTGGTTGAAAAATCGTAAAAATTTTTTCTTTTATAACTAAGTTTTTAAAATTTGGTACAAGGTTCTCCATAAGTTTTTCTTTAAAAATAATATATCCTAGACTGACAAATCATCTCCGTTCAGAATCGTTTTTCGTATACAATGATATAATATCATTGGATTCAAATTTAATTCCATCCATTACAGTAACCCACTTGTAACCTACTGTACAGCAGAGCGACATCCACGACTTACCCGCCTTTTTTATATTATAAGTATCAATAGTATTCATTAATACCTACATTAAATCTAAGTAATATGGTTTAAAAAAATTGATTTGATAGGTATTAATACAGAATAATTATATTTATTACATAACTTTCCAAATGATTTTTAAACATATTTTAGTTATTAATTATTATTAATACGTCATATTGTATATTATTATTAAACACGTATTGTTGTGTAACTTTTTTCACTAATTCTTATGTTAAAGCTTAAAATTATATGTCGAAGTATTAAAAAATGATTTTCTAAAATAACAATACCCAGGCCATCATAAATTTGCATGCAAATAAAAGTATAATATTAAAAAAGTTAACTCTAGACATAAAACGATAAAATATATAGATTATGCCATCAATTAATTACATTTTTAATTAAAAAGTATCCCTTCTCCACTCTTAATAACTAATGAACAATAATTCAAACATTTCCCTGTTTTTAACCTACATAATATTATATTTCCATATAATAACAGGATGTCTCACCGCGCGTTTGTCCTCGTACATATTCGGTTTTTGGCACATTATAATAATAAGCATACTAATAATGCTTATATTTAGATATATTTGCCTATTTCCGTATCCTGACTAAATTTTAAATCTGACATAGGTAAATATTATAATACTTATAAAATTAAAATTAGTTATTCGATTTTTTTTAAAGTATTAATATAGTATATTATAGCTATAAATATACTTTCGGCTCTTACCTAATTTTCAACAAACGTGACAACGAAATACGAATATATTAATTTTTTAACCATAAACACGACTATAGGTACTAACAATAAATAAAAACAATTATGATTGTGACTCTCTAATGCAGTAAAAAAAACTTATATTTAATTCATATTTATTTATTTGTCACACTCTTATATTATAATAAATTCTTGTGTGTAGATTTTAAATTGTATAAAGAAAATAAAAATTCCATAGTATTTTATTTTACAAATATTTTAAATTTAAAAATAACATTATTTTTATTTTACTTATCTAACATTACGTGACCTGAATATTAATTGAATTAATAGTAACTTCTGGTAGTCTAAAATACTTACTTGAACTATTATGTATATATGTACATATTAAAATAATTATTGCATCAACTTTTTACTTTTTTCTGGCAAGCCAGTAAAAAGTTTTCGTGGTATGATTTATTTAACCAACTAACTTCCAACTAACGACCAGTTAAGAAGTTTCCTCCCTTTTTATCTTTTAGCCTTAAGATATAATATGCGTTTGAAATAATACTATACAAAAAAACACAAGTCTTAAATATAATGGCTAGTCTCAGGTGCAGTGTTTGTTAAAAAATAAAATTAGAGAATGTTTTTTTTTTACTTTCATGTTCTAGCATATTATTATAATAAGGGTAATTGATTATAAAAAACATGAGCATGCACTTTTTTGAGTTTCTACTACTTTATTGTTTATTGTCATATTATGTACTTTTCATCTCTTTTATAAACTCTACTTTCTCGACAAATTAATTTAAACATGTCTTTTCCTCGTTATATTCTCATGCTCACTAAAATGTAAAGTACAATTATTATATATGTATAATTTTCTTAAAAATACCTATTAAAAACTTCTTAAAAAGTTATAAAAAAATAATTTAATTAATACAAAACAATTAATAAAATAATTGTTGAGAATTTCATTGAAACCAAAATCGACCTAATAATTTAATATTTAGAAAGCATACAATACGTACCTAATAATAATTATTTAACACTATTTTATTATTTTTAATTTTGCATATAATGCATTGTTTACTTCTATGGACTATGACTAACAATATTATCTATACAAAAAACCAGGGAACTCGCTCTGCTATATAATAGGTTTCGCGTGTTCATTAATTAGGTCACCGTAATAATGGGGGTGCTAAAATTGAAAAAGAAAAAATCACTGAACACAAAAAAAATCTGAGCAGTCCCTATTTCTTACAATAATTTCTTATATATTTCAATTACTATAAGTAGTTAATTTGTCTATTAGTAATATGGTAGATTGAATTCATTTATGCCAAAAATTAGCCGCATAAATTAGGTATATAATAATTATTATAATATTACTTCAATATTTCTCGTCGTTATTATTTTTAAAAAACTTTTAAGTAATAAGTCATTACAGACTACCGACGAACCACAGAAGGTGTGAATTGGTTAGTGATATAAATAACTTGAAATTAATCAAAATACTTTGAGAATATCATAATGTATAGTGAATAATAATGTACTTCTTTAAAATTAATCTAATAATATTTGGAAATGTTCATTTTCTAAAATAACAAAAATAACAAAAATAATTTGAGGAGAAATCGTTATTATGAGTTTGAATATCCAATGTTAATAACAATATATTAAATTGAACTCTATAAAAAAATCCTATTTGTATTTTTGATACTTTTTAATTTCTACCTGTACAAGAAAAACTTATGAGGAATTTTGTATATAACACTTTCAAGTTTTTGGAACAAACAAAAATGTTATTCGTGTATATTTTTCAATTTAAGTATTTTAAACATTATAATAGGATGCAGATTTGTCGAAATACATAAATATTTATTGAAATTTAAAACTTAGGATAAAAAACAGATATCTTATGTTATATATTAATATATATATTAATATATATAATAATATTATAAATGCATTTTCATACCGCGGGGGTGGATAGGCTAATTTGGAAATCGGAGATCTTCCCGACGGTCCTTGTGTGGGCACTGGGCTGCATTATAATTATATGATAACTATGAAAAAATATTTTTTAAAAAATTCACATAGAAATATTATTACGATGTTTTGATATCATAAGTGAATACGTGTAAATAAATAAATATTAATGCAATAATAGGTATTACAATTAATGCATTGGTAGAAAAAAAAAAATTATTTCAAAATCATAATACCTATAACATCATAGCCTATGCCCTATATATTATAATATAAGCCAATAGGCAGTAGGTCATTAAGGCTGTTGAAAGCGAACCATTTTTAAGGAGTAAGATTCAGGAAATATCCCATATCCATTGTGAGTGAAGTGTGACTGGGTGCGTAAGTTCCCCGAACGCTTTATGCTAAGATTCTTGAAAATCCGTCAGGTACCTACAACGCGCAGTCACCCGTCACTCTATTTTGAGATCAAAAATGTTTCACTTAACTTAGTGATACAAAAAAAAAAAAAAAATTGAAAATCTATTTCTACATAACCTATAGAAAAGAGAATAAAGAATTTAAATACATTTTTCAAAACTAAAATTGGACTTCTGGAAGAATATTTTTTTTCCGCTTATTGGTTTAAATGCACGAAAAAATGACCCATATTATTATTTATTATAGAGTAAAGACATTGTAGAATATAGTTAAATTAAGACAAGAAATATAGTAAAATGTATTTCCATAAAAGGTTTGATAATTTAATTCATTTTTAACTACTATACAAAATGTTTTTATATTTATAGTGGTTACAAAATATTTAAGGATATTTTCTGTAAATATTGAAAAGGTATTATGTTCAACTTCAAGTTCAAGTTCGGAATAGCTTATAACCTTATCTGACTAACCCAAGAGTATTACAGCTATTAAATATTTAACTAATTTAGAGGAGAGACCAAACAAATATTGAAATTCTAAATTAAGGAAAACCTTATTGTATGTGTTAAAAAACAAAAAATTTCTCATTTGGGATGTAAAAATAGTTATATTTGCGGTTCAAGGGCAGATTTGATTAATATTTCCCGAGTCGTAAAAAATCACCAATCCAACCGGTGCATACAATATAGCTCAAAAAGAGCTAAAATATCCAAGAACTATTTCATGTCACCAATTTGGGGAAAAATGAAAAAGTCAAATCTCTACAGGTATTCCCTTCTGAATTACAACAAAATAAGTAAAATCTTTAATTTTCGTTTAAATATCGAATTCCGAAAAAAATTGCACTTGAAAATTAATGAAAAATGTTTGGATAATATGTATTCGTGATGAAACCTATATAGAAACGTAGATATAATATACCTGGTATATGGAACATTTTATTAAGTTTTAAAGTGTCAGCAATGAAAATGGAAAATTCTATACAGTTTTAACTACTAAATAACTTGCAAATGTTCGTGTTTTGAAGAATTTCTTTAAAATTAGAACTTCAAACGTTTACAAAGAATATTTAATATTGCACAAAGTATTTTAAAAATTCTACCATAAACCATTCAATAATAAAGATTGATTAGAAATTTTTTGCTCCTAAACATGATTACAAACTTACAAAAAACAATTATTTATACATATTACACACACATCATAAAAAATCAATAATATACCTATTATTCCTCTCTTCGCTAGAAATCTAAAATTATAAATTATATTTTCATACTTATTTACAATTATTGTTACAGATTTGAATTGCTATAGCCTATAAGCTTATTAGATAAATACAAATTATTCGTTATTCTCAATTATATGATTAGTTTAAATAGATACTAATTAATAATGATATTATATTATAATAAATTGTACCTTATGAATTAATTAATTAATGATAACTATTCATGTTTCAAAAAAAATATAAAAAATTGACTTGGTATCCGGGCACACTTTAACCGAATAACCTATATCAATTATTATCCATAGAATAATCATGCAAACTTAATAATAATATAAATTCAATAAAAATATATTTATAACAGAATAAAAATGTTGTTCAGATATTTTTATTAGTATACTACAGTTTGTTTTTATATCATTTTTTTTTTATATAAAAATATTACAAAATTTAATATCAAATTAATGAAAACAAAATTAGCATTTTCATTACACCAGAAATTCATGTCATCAAAAAGTATTTAAAAAATTAAATTTGCATAAAGAATAGAGTATTGTACCTAAATATTATTGTCAGAATAATCTTTCAGTCAAATAGTAGTTTTTTTTTCATTATATAGATAATTTTAGTACTTTAATATAATAACTATATAAGTACTACATTTTTTCAATGCCTGATAAATATTATATATAATATACAAAACAATTAATTCTATTCTTTAACAACGTAATTTCAACAATTATCGTTGAGAAAATAACGATTTCTTTAAATACTGCAAAGATTATTGTTTTCAATTGTTAAAACAATAAGTCATCTTATGAACTATTTTTTCCCGTGATGTTTTATTTACAAAATAATACTTTTTCTTGATTTTATTATAAATAAAATAGGTTTTATTTTAGTATTAAATAATTTTCTGTGAACTGTAAATGAAAATCTAAATTTAACAAAGTTTTGTCGATATTTTTTATGCAATAGAGAAATTATTCTGACTGACTTCGTCATCGATAGCATCTTTCGATAGAATATTATTAAAACTAATAGGATAATCTCAATTGACGTGCATCGTATTAAATTATAATGATTAAAAAAAGTTCTGTACCTATATAAGTTACATTATTCCCACATTTTGAACGGTATGTCTCATAATTGTATTTTATATTTAATTAATATTAAATAGTTCTTAAATCTTAATTTAAGAATTCTATCATATTAAACAAAATAATTATCATCACGTACATCATAAAATTCAAAATTTAAGACAATATTATTAAGACATTTGAAATGTATTAGGATTTATTATTACAATGCGTGTTTTAGATTATAATAATGATAATGTATTATTATGAATCAGAAATCAAAAATACAATATAATAATATTCTGATTATTATGTTTAAACTATTATCTTTGATTATTAATACGACTTAATAAAACTAAAAGGATATGGTTACTGGAATTAAAATTTTAAAATATCAAAATAATTTTTTTTAATTAATAAGTAATAATTCGTTGTTTTCGTCTGTTGTTTTTATATCTGTCTGATTTTATCTAATTTCACAGGCACACAACCAACTGGTAGCTATGCTGGAGAAAGACAATTTTGTTGTTGATGACACTCAAAACATAGCTGGTGATGTGTCTTTGCCGATCAAAAAACTCCAAGAAAAAGATATTCGTATAATTCTGGGTAATTTCAATGAAACGTGGGCTAGGAAAGTATTTTGTGAAGCTTACAGGTAATAATTATATTAAGATTTATTACCTGCTGAAAATTAATTTTACTTATTCAAATGTATTTTAATTAATAAAACCTTCGCTAATTTAGGGTCGGTATGGTTGGTGGCAAATACCAATGGCTTATAATGGGTACTTACGGTCCAACTTGGTGGAATGAAATGAGAGCGCCTTGTCCAGTGAAACATTTGAGTGCGGCGCTAGACGGGTGCATACTTACAGATTACCTGCCTCTATCCACTACAGGGGAAATCACCGTGTCTGGAATAGTGAGTAATGTGCTTATTTTCTTTATAAATCATGTATGGTGATCGCCTAATATTTGTAAAACAATTTGTTTTATATTTAAAATTCACAATTAATACAGTGCGTCCAAACACTATTTGTCCCTAAATGTCGATAAAAACTAATTCGGAATTTACAGTACAATATTATTAGGACCTGGTAATCTAAATAATATTTTATATAATATGCAATTTTTTTTAAGCATCCAACATAAAACATTGGCGATTAACATAATATAACTAGTTCAATAATATTATTATTGAACTAGTTAAAATCTACTATAATATAATTATATAAATGATTAAATGATGATTATTAATTTAATGTCGAACACTAATTATTTCGAATAAATGATTATATTTTATAGAACATTTCTGTCTAAAAACATGCAATATTCTAAGAACGTGTAAAACGTATGTTGACTAAACCACTATATCATCAACTTTTGATATTTTTTATATCATAATCTTAAGAATTATATTTTTATAATGATGTTGGTATTTATTAATTAAATTAAACATTGAATAAATAGATTTTTTTATTTTAAGTTCATAAAAATTGTATACCCTCTCAAAATGTTGTTAGTCTATACTAGCCCACTCTTCAATTGTTATGACTTACGATTAATAACTAAAACTCTATTAATTTAAAATTATATATTTAAATAGGTACGAAGTAGGTATTTCAGAAGAGCTTCAAATTATTAAATGAAACATTATGTAGTTTACAATGGATTAGCATTCTAGACCCCGTTTAACGTTTATTGAGTTATTTTCAGTATTTCAAGAGCTGCTTGCATAAGATAGTGTTATCTTCCAAAGATTTCAACCGTTTGAGCTAAATTATCAGTTACACCACTAAACATTTCATAATGTTATATTCCATAAAATAAGATGACCATAGCCTATATGGGCTATGTAATATGGATAATATCATGAAATAACTAAGTACCTAAACCAAACTTTTTTTACCTAGTTCACCACCTAATCTGTAATTAAAATGTATGATTATATGCGCGAAGCATTCAAGCGTAGCGTTTGTTTTTCTTTAATATTTACGTTTAAATTGATATCATCATTATCTATCATTATTTTCATCTTACCTGTATAAGGAATTTATGTTAAATTTATAAAATCAAGATGAGTACCAAATACTCGATTTCTATTTCCCATACAACAGTTTTTTTTTTATTATTATAGAGCGAATTGTGATTACATTTAAAATATAATTTAAACTTTTAAAAGAATGAATACAAACGACTTATTTCTATATATTTCTTGGACATGTTAGAGGGAACTTTTATTATAACGATGTATGTTCTGATATAAATTATAATTACACCCATACCCTTTAAATCTGTGTCATACTCCATTAATAGAATAAAATCGTCCGTCTAAAACATTACGATAAATATAAACGACAGAGACAACATAACCGCTGTGACTTCTGATGTAGAATAGATATAACGGGGGAAAAAACGTCTTATCGCGTTTTTAGAATTTTCCGTGTAATTAACTGCTATGCACGAACACCACCTCTGTCGCCGTGGATATAGTAGCGGCTTTGTTACTTACGTTTCTCAGGAAATGAAATGAAAAAGAAAGGGAAAATAATTTACTTCCCCTGCAGAGAGAAACCAAGATGCTGTATGGGTAGTGCAAGGAACTATTACGAAGGGAAAAAAGTTGGCCTCCTTTCAGGCGACGGCGAAAGCGAATACGATGCTAATGACCGTGGAAATTATTTACCCCGTGGCCCTTAAAACAACGATCGCCACCCTTTTCCTTCGGCGGAGTCTTAACAATGTAAATAACGACTTTGACTGATGTGAACGCGTCTTTAACAGACATGCTGTTTCATCCAGAATGTTTCGCTCGCATCGCCCAAAAAGTCTCATTCAAACGACACATTTGCATTTAATGATATTTGAATTACTTTTTTTACATTTTCGTGTATGTAAAATAAAAGTTATATCTATTTATAAGTCAATATATTTTGTAAGCATTTAATGTGACATTACAAGTTCAGACAATGTGACTCAGCAATCGTAACGCAGATTTCTTTTTTGGTTTACTGAGATAGATTCTTTTAAATAATTTTAAAATTGTATTTCCTATTTTTTGATCCATTGTTATAAATTATATAATGTACTCAGACTTTATAATTGGGCATCTGCCCAAAATAAAATCCGTCCATATAAAATGTGTAATAGTTAGTTTAAAACAATTTAAAATGTAATAAACCAAGAATTAAAGAAAATAAATAGGAAAATTGAATTGAACTTTTTGAATTTTTATGTATCAAATGGTCGTAAATAATCGTCAATATTTATCATAATATTCTATGAATCTACATTCTACATAGATGTGGTTTACTTATAAGAAATCTATATTGTTCAAACTATCGTTAAATGAGTAACCAAATGATAAATGTTTTTAGTTTCAATACATTTAAACTATTTTAACAGTGAAAAATAAATTACTCTCATCGCCCTGCAGGGCTGTAAAATATAACATTTAATAAAATAATTAAATAAGAAATCATAGGTAGGTACTATATATTATACTGAAAAACAAATTCAATTCACGTCACAACCATTGAACAATTCTAAAAATTTAAATTGCATTTAACATATTTTGTATTCTAATGAATAGACTACCTATACCTATATGAAAAAATCAACATGCAATCAAAAGGTTAAGACGTAATATATTTATTTTATATTTAACGATTTACTTTGGTAACAATATTTATACAATTAAATACACTTTCATAGCTTAAAACCAGTGTTAATCATAATCATAATATTTAGTGTAGATTTTTCATTAGAGTTGTATCTGCACAAAATCTTAGTCAGAATATCTCACATAAGCAGCACTCATGTCTTATTCTACAAGTTTGCAAGACATTAGCTAACGAGTCTCAAGGGAGACGGTCACAATATGCAAAGTAGAAAATGTATAAACAAGATTTGCATTGCACGTGCATGGCAAAATGTCTTGCCATATTTTAATGGGAAATTTGACATAGTGCATAAGAAATATTTAAATGTATTCCTGGCTATTGCCCAAGTATATACCGGCGAAATTCTATTCAATGCTTGACGCTATAGTGAAATTATTTATGCTCTGTAAAATACATGTGGAATACCTTTTCCTCCTTTGCCCTATATGAAATTCTACTAAATAACGTAAAATATTTGAAAAATGGATACCATATTTCACTTGTCCGTCGAACCAAATATTTCTTTTAAACACCCACCTTCTCGTTTAGAATAATTGTTTGATCATCGATAAATAGATAAACCATTGAATATAAAGCCACAGTATACCTACTTACATGCATAACAAACAAAATCAAATCAATTAGGTAACCAATTCATACACTTTCTATAGTTCAGTAATTTGTAGTTTAAGATAAGACATAATATTATATTTTATATTTTACATCCTTGATTTTGTTTCATTATATAATCCATTATACAGAGTTAACACAAAAAAATAGTACCCACTACCCTGCACATATTGATTTATTAATTGTTCATACTCAAAATGTAACTCCTACTGTTTACATTTTTTATTTCTCTAATTTATCTTATTTATAATAGTATACTTTATTCATACTTACCTATATAGATATAAACCTATTACCTAGTTATTTGTACGCAATGAAAATGACAACTAGCATGGTTTTATTTTCCAGATTTAAATTAGATACCTATCTAAATATTACAACTAAAACAGTACCTACCTATCTATACAGAATAATTTAATTCTAAATAGTCAATGAAAAAAAACACCTTAGTTATCCCAAGTTATTATTATTAGTGATTACCAAATTGATTTGTATAAACTAATTTCAATAACTTTAAAATATGTTAATTATTAACAATGAAAATAAGGTAATAACTTTATATGTCTTTCTTATACTAGTAATTTCAATAATTCATAAAATAGTTAAGACATTGTAATTGAATGCTGATTTCTTATTTCTTATTATTTAACTTAAATACTATTTTAGATTCTGGGTGGAACAGTTAATGTATTGGTAATGATTTCAACTTCGAAGATGGTTTCTGAAAGTAAATTGGATCTAGTTAGTACTTTGTAGAGTAAAAATAACGGACTCCTCTTACTTTTTAAAATAATTGGAAAAAAATAAATAGCTATTGAAAAATGTTATTTTACGGGAAACGGGTTTTTAACTAAATTGATATTGTTTTTTTGTTGTTATTCAAAAATGATGGACAAACAATGTCACCATAATATTATATATCTAACATTTTATAGACGCATAAATTAAGAACATTGGAGCGGTGTGGTGCAGTTGTTAAGTTCAGTCACTAAACGTGTACTGAGGCAAGCACCAGCCGGTGTCACTAGTTCCGGATGGGTGACCGCCCGGGTCTTTAGTGACAAATCCTTGTCACACATAGTGACCATATAGTTGCGATTCAATAAAAAAAAAAATTAAGAACAATAATAAAAATAATAATATAATATTGTTTTATAATAATAATTGATAGTAGAGTATATATGCTATTATATGGCTTTGGAAAATATGCGTTTTAAGTTTATCAGTAAAAGAATAATTATAAAATAACCTTAAAATTTGAGCCAGACACCGTCTCCACACATAATTATATTTACTATGGAATGATATATCATGTAATTCAAATTTTTTTAAGTACCTCAGATGGGAGGCCTCTTCCCTCTGTATATTCGGTCTGTTTTGTTTTTATCTATTATCACCTAAGCTTATTGTTCAATAATTGTGACAGGCATAGAGTTTTGTTGAAAAAATTCAAATTTAACCCATAGATACTGTTGTAGCATTTGTTACACCCTAATACCATATAAATATATATATTTATATACATATTACGTATATATTATTTAACACTTTATAGAATTGACCAATACAAAATAAACACACTCAACACTTTTCGACCCGTCCAAATTATTACTTACTAGCTGATCCCGTTCACCTCGTTGCCCATTAAAAATGCCAACTCTATATGAATAATATATTATTATTATTATAATAACTTAAAAAGTTAACACGCCTGGCAACCATTTATACACAAAAATTTCCATTGGACATCTCAAAATTCCTGTTTGAGAACCTCCCGAGGTTGGTCTTCTACGGTGCACTACGTTGCCCGGCAACCAATAATTATTATTATAATAGCTTCAAAACCCAAGGTAACCATGGCAACCAAAGAACACAGGCAGACGAACATTCTATCTCCTCCCGGGATTGGTTGCCATGGTAATATCCCAGACAGCAATTTTTTGTTTAATAATATTATTATAACATTATAATCACGAATAATATTAGTGTAACGTTATTATAATACTATTATAATATTATCGTTACAAAATGCTGTCTGGAATGGACACACAGACAGACAGACAGACATACATATGTATATATTAGTAAAATGACACATGGCAGTTAATTCGACAATAACTATCAACATGAGCGAACTCGCCTACTATAATAAGTGCATACAGTATTACAGTTTATAGTTAACAGCCATCTTCCAAAACAGTAAAGTACTATTTTAAATATAATAATTACCATCGTTTTATAAATCAAACATCTCTTATTATTTATAAAGAGTGCTCTAATCTACAGCTAAGGAAAACGTATCCATAAGGAATAGAAAACTTTCTCTGGATAACTAATATCGTAACAAGGTTCCCCCGACCACGTTGTAACTTACAGTTATAAATTAGTACATAATAACGAGTTACCTGGTAGGTACACTCGACACCTACTATACGGTAGAAGAGTAGAGCTACTCTCTCAGTTTTTTTTATTCTGAGGTTTAAATTCTCTTAAATCCATTTAAGCCTTTAAGATGACTTTTCTTAAATGTATATTATGAGAGTTACAATTACTTTCACTCGAAGGATAAGTTAATAACATGTTGCCTTGAGAATTAGTAACATAGCTTAAAATCAAATTAGATATATAATTTGTATATTAGGTATTTTATATATTCAACATATTATCACACACAATATTGAAATGAAAATTAAATTAAAAATAAAACCTATTATTTCAATAATAAATTATTATAACGTATATCAATCATCAATGTAAGTATAATATTATGCATACCTACCTAAAATTAAAATAATAAGTAATGCGGTGTTATAGATACTCAAATGTATGATGATATTTTTTTTAAAACATTAGTTAATTAAAGTTTTTAGTTATTGAAAATTTGAAAACTTTATTTAACTTTAAATATCTCTTTTCGTGACGGATAGATTTAAAAATTTAAATTAAATAAATGGTATTGTTAAATACCATTAAAATTACTATAGAGTTTCAAGGAAAATTATGTTCCAAACGGGCAATACTTCAGTAAATTATTTCCATTTATAAATACTACAACTAAAGTTTTTTACACTATAGAAGAAGTACCTAAATAAATATTCATAAAAATCACTTTTAATTGCATTTCTTTTTTTAATTTTACATTATAATTATAATTTGTTTTACTACATCCAAACAAACTTCGTAAATTATAAAATATTTAAATAAATACATAATTGCTCCTGTATATTAAATTTATATTGAAAAGAAATTGTTTTTATATTTATGATTGTCTATTAATTTAGATAAGTAAAACAATTTTGGTATTCAAAAATCATTTGATTCAATCTAATTTAAAAGTGCTTTGCTCTCTATTGTACAAGTAGGTATTATAATTTAATACGTAATATTATTATGGCTCACACGTAATACTATAGCTAATTAAATTTCATAAACGTAACTTGTCTAAACAAAATTAACGTTTGTATAATAATATAGTGTATACAGTATACAGTATATACACTATACAGGGGTATTTTTGGATTTTGAGCGGAGCAATGAATGTATTGATTTTACAATGATGTGTGTTGTTTTTTTTTAATTTTTAGTTTTTAAAATTTTTTTTTTGTTTGTCGTCACCTTTCAGTACAGTAAAAGTGCTTAGATTTTCTTCAACAGTATCTTTTCTCATAGAAAAGTGAATCTATTTGGTACTTTGGAGGGTAGTAAAAATTTATTAAGCTAGTAAAAGTAAAAATTTTCCAGTAGCTTTCAAAAGCACCGTGAATATCAAAAGAAAAATTAAGGAAAAACGGGAATTTTTACGCAAAATTGATTTTGGATTTTGGTGTACCTAATTCTAAAACAAGTAACCTTAGATATATGAAATTTTGACTGATTGTTTATATTACCATTTTCTATACACCGTAAAATTTTCAAAATATTTTGACTTATTTTGAGCTGTTTGCAGAATTTTTATTTTCCAATATTTTTAGTTTTTTTTTTTCTATAAATAAATATCAATAAAATTTATTTATTGAATAAAAAAGCTCGAAAGTTCCTAATATATTGTTTCGAAAGCAGATGAAATTTTTATATAAGCATTTGAAGTTCAAATATTGACAAAATACGTAAAAATTACGAAAATGTGCAAATTATTTTGAGTTAGAAATTCATAAAAAATTTTCTATTTAAATCTAAGATTTTGAAATGTAATACAAAATTCTTCATAAGTACGTTAATACATTTATGAAAAAAAAACGTCTACAAGCAAATCAAATTTTTATGAGCATTTTAAGTTCATATTTTTACAAGATTGGATATTCACTCGATTTCTCATGTAGCGATTTTATTATTTTGTTGTAATTCAAAAACGAATAACTGTAGATACCTACATGAAAAATTCACTGAATGTTTATATTTTCATTTTCTATACACCATAAATTTTGAAAATATTTTGACTCTTTTAGACAGACATTGTCAGTTTTCAATTTTTTTAGTTTTTTTTTTCTATAATTGTCAATAAAATTTCATTTGTTGGGTAAAAATGCGTGAAAATTTAATATTACGCTTCTAATAGATATATTTTTACAATAGTGGTGAAAAATATTAAAATTAAAATAGCACAATTTTTTTATAAACATTTAAAGTTCAAATTTTGAAAAAAATTATCAAATTTAAAATTTAATAATTATTTTGTAGTTGAAAATTTATAAAATTTTAAAATTATATAGCTAAAAATTGAAAATTTATAACAAGGTTCCACGTAAATAAGTTATATATAAATTACTTTATTCACAATAATATCATCAAATATACTTGATAATATCATAGGCCAACTGATCATTTTCGCTCAAAATCGTTTTTCTTATACAATGATATTATATCATTGAATTCAAATTTACCACCATCCATTACAGTGACCCACTTGTAACCTACAGTACAGCAGATCGACACCCACTTGCCCACCTTTTTTTTTTCATTTTAAACTTGCCAATGTATTGATTATATAAAAAAGTACTTAAAAATACACTCTTTAAATGAATCATAATATAACACCAAGATTTAAATTTTAAGAGTCACGCACAAAAAAAAAATAAAATTGTAAGTATACCCAAAAAGTTTATTATAATAACATAATTTAAATTTTATAGTATAATAATTTTAAATAAAAATAAATTTCCCATAGGTTATAAAAAATTACTAAATTACATCAATTTTGCTATAGGTACTATATATTTTATATTATAAAATATTATCATCTATGTATCAATATTATATTTATCACAATATATTATAATACTCTAATTGTGTTTATTTTTACCTAAAAATTAAAACGTATATTAAGATCGCTAATTGGTATTTTTAACAAAGAAAAAATGTTAAATTATTTAATTTATATTTGTATGAAATTAGGGAATCTGTTCATTAGGTACAATTTTTTTTATAGTGAGTTAATATTTTTAAAAGTATTTCAATCGTAAAAGTTTTAAAAGTTAAAAATTAAAATATATTACGAGTACAATATGTGTCAAGATATTCAAGCTTAAAAATATACTGTCATGAGTTTTTGGAAAGGTAAACTTAGTTTATATCATTAGAAAATAACAGGTTAGGTTCATAACATAAAATATATTACGTTTCTAATCAATCTCAGACTGATATTATTCGGATCAAAATATCAAATCGTTCATAAGTGTCATCGGTACCGTAAGGAATATTAAAAATATTTCATTTTGATTATGTATTGCGTCCCGCAGAAAATAAAAGAATATGGGTACCCAACCAAGTATAGAAATCTTTCCCGCATATTTTATAGATATGATAAACACGGTGGATGACTGAAATGCGAGTAATTGATTCAAATTTGATACGAAATTGACGGATGTACTTTTTATTTACAGACTTCAAAAGAATACCAGCAAGAGTATGACATGAGGCGTGGAAGTGAATACTCCAGGTTTCACGGGTATACTTACGACGGGGTATGGACTGCCGCTTTAGCTATACAGGAAGTGGCCCGTAAAGTGCACCAATCATCGCACGACAAAGGCATCTTGAATAGAACCATAGCAGACTTTCAGTACAGGGACAAAGAGTGGGAGGATCTCTTTCTAGAGGCTCTCACGAAAACTAGTTTCGAAGGAGTCACGGTAATAAATTATAATATTATCATGCACAATATATTGTGTGTGTTTACTGTTGTATATGATTAATTTTAAATATTTAATTTATATCAGGGTCCAGTGAGATTTTATAACAATGAAAGAAAAGCCAGCATATTACTGAAACAGTTCCAAGGTAATTATCAGTAAAATTGTATAATTTATTAAAAATATGGATTTTAGATTAAATTATCATTCTTGATTATTGATATTTTGGCAGTAAATGTTCGAGATAAATAGTTTTTATTCAGTTTTTAATTAAACTGTAGGCTAAGTGTCTAAGTACAAATTGTACTGTACGGTAGTGATATTAACACTAGAGCCTGGACTGATTTCATACTTTTTCCGGTATTCAGATTTCAGATATTGGTTCAAAACCTTTTGAACACAATTGAAAACAATATAAATCACGTGACTTATAAAAAACACCTTGCATTTCTCTAAGGGTGATTTATTATTTATAATTACCTTTTTAATGCCAAATGTAAATATTCTTTTAGTTAGGTAAATTACTTTACAATTTATTGATTAACACAATCATCGGCAAATATCGCAGATATATTAATAATATATTTACTAATATGTCTATGGTAAATATAGTGATTTTTATTTTATTTGGATTCCAAATTGTTTAGTACCTATTGTTAAAATACAAACATTCTTAGTACTTTCGACTAATTAAATGTTTAATCAGTTCAAATTATTGTCTGATATTGAAGAGTTTAGGGGTCAGTGTATATTAATGGACATTTAATGCAACCGTGCACAGTGGAAAAACATCATATCCATTAAAACAGTAGTGTAACTGCTTACCCTATGCTAAGGCCTTTAATCTCGGTTATTATATTACTCAACTCTACCCTTTAATTCATATTTCTCACGTGACAGTGAACCTGCTCAATCTCTGTTAGCTAACAAACTATACATAGAACGTCGGAAACATTAAATGTCACTTTATCTCAGTGTCTCCATCTTCGTATCTATTTACATACATACAATATACATACATACATACATACATACATACATACATACATACATACATACATACATACATACATACATACATACATACATAAATATAAACAATTTCGCCAAAAAAAATTACATTTGAGCTACCCTTTACCTATAGGAGTTAAATAAATAAGCTATAAACACCCTCCAAGTTTCAAGTAATGTATTGATATGACTTTTTTTAAAAAAAGGTCCAGTAGTCTATTGAGGCTATTAACTTGAGATGAAATCTATATAAATAAACAAAAAATCTGAAAATTATAATATACATAGGTAATAGGTAAATATTTTATTTTCGTTCTATATTTTTTACCCATGTATTTTTTGATAAAAAAACTTCGAAGTTTCGATTTTTAAATAGCAACATGAAATGTTTATGATTTAATAATCTAAACTGAATATTAATTTTGTTCTGAACTATGAAAATTAAATGTTTAAGTAAAGATGATAGGATGATAGTGGAGTGCAACGGCAATAAATACCTCGAAAATTGTGTGGTACACCATTGTAAACTTTAAAAGTTTAAACGTTAACTAATAGAAAAATATATATTCTTAGAATATTTAAAAAGTCTTATAAGGTTCCCAAACACAACAGTATATTATAAGACAGTAACAAATAGACCTAGTTTCCACAGTAACACTATAAATATACCTTATTAAAAATGTAAATGGCTTATAATATGATATAAAAAAATTGAAAATATAGATATAAGAGTTGGTGGGTTATACTTTTGTAATATGGGTTGTATGCTTTTTTTTAGATTTCAAAGTAATTAAAATCTGGGTTTTTGAAAATTTAACTCTATAAAACTAAATCTATTTGTCCTATTGAACTGTATTAATTTTTTAACACTCCAAGAAGTGTGTTCTGTAAAAACCCCCATTTATTAATACATAAGTATCAATCACTCTATCTGATATTAATATAAAAATTAACAATTTTATTTTACTTATATATAACTCTTTAGACATGTACTCATATTGTAGGTAGTATATAAAATATTTATGTTGCATATCGATTAAAAAATAGTAAACAAACATAAAATTGTTACTAGGTAAATAATTAATATACGCTAATAAAATACTGATAAACTTACTTATTATTCATACAACTAATGAGTATAATATGTTATATATTATTATATTAGTGTATTATATTATTATATATTGTATTGTTTAGTGTATATTATACTCAATGATAAAACTATACTATAGTGATCAACAATTTTTTTTCGATATACAGCTAATCATTTAGGACAGTGTCATGCTATTAGGTTATTGCGCTGATAATAATTGACATGAAACCCACATCTCGATGATTTCGAATTTAACATTTAATGTAATGGACACCATAGAAATAATTTGAAATTGATATGACAAAAGTTCAAGATTGTATAATACGTGACATACTGCAAAATTATATTTTTATTCTTCCGTCAATTCTTCGTTGACTTAGGACCTGCTTTGGATCTGGTTTTAATATTTTGTGGGCGACTTGGCTCTTTTCATTATTATGAATCATAGTTAACTCAACCATAATTTATTTGTACCAAAATATTATTCGGAATGAGGTGCAATATGTACAATATTTGAAAAGTATAAACATTGTAATATTATATTTTTTTTTATGATTTAAATTGTTATTGTAAAATTATTAATTTATACAACCAGAATAAGTGAATCTACTGACTTTATTCAAGACATTATATCTAAAGTTTCTAAAATTACAAAATTCTAAAGACAACAAGATTACAATATTCTAAAATTCTGTTGTAGAGGAAAAAGTAAGTAAACACGATTATTATTTAAGTCTGGATTTAATTATATTTTCTGAACAAAAAACAAACATTTGTATTTAAATATCATAAAATGCAATATTGTATACCATTGTTGTCAGCTTTCATATTTTTGTAAAATTGTAAATTGAATACCTACTAAAAATATATAATTTATAATATACCTAATATATAATTACACAACATACCATTGTCTAAATATTACTAGAGAATGTTCTGAATTAAACGTCGATATATAATTTGAATAGTTTAATTTGTGTTTTGAATTTATCATTTTATGCATATCTGCATATTCTTCTTTACATATTTTAGTATTTTAAAGAATACAGTGATATTTTTAATATGTTTAAGGCACTTAGAAGTTATTTAAACAATATTATTAAATAATCTATAACATTTACATGGTCTGTACTCTATAATAACAAACATACAAAACAGATTAGGTACCCTCTTTATATCTTATGATAAATTTTCTTAACAAAATGTAAGTAAAAATTCTCAATAGTGAGAATATGGAAACTATACAACATTTTGCCGCAGCATCTTCTTAAGTAAATTTATTTATGTTGACACATGAAGAAAAATGTTAATAATAACAAAATTTAATATTATATCAAGTAAACTTAGCTTCCATTAGTAAATATTTGTCTTAGAACTTAAACTTCGATATAAAGTTGTAAAATAACATTTTAGGTTTGAATATCAAGATATAACATTTTAAGTTATCATAAATACGTGATTATTAAAATATTTATCTTTTTATTTTGAGTTCTTTGTAGTTAAAATAGTACCTATATTATACCTAACATTAAAGATATTTTTGTAGTAAAATTACTCAATTCAAATTATGTACAATAGCCTTCTTTGATGAACCATTATAAAGAATCCAATTCTTGGCATCTTTTTCTTTTTGTCCTAGCTTATATTTTCTTTTCAAAAAAAAACTTGAATGAGAATAAAAAATTAATATTTTAACTATATATGTCCAGCTAACATTTTTATACCATTTTTAAAAGAAAAATCTTACGTTAATTATTAAATTTCAAAATGATACTTCGAGATTTTCTTTAGAGTACCTATACTTACTTAATTATAAATTCTGAGGAAAAAAAAAACTATATGGTTTTTAAATTATTTGAATTTTTCTACACTCTATATAATTCATCATTCATTAAAAATCCATTATTAGTCATAGTATTCAAAAAATGTAGAATAAATTAATTTTTTATTTATTTAAAAATAAACTTATACTTTTACAACTCTTCAAGTAAATCTTTAAACAGTTAAATACGTCTATGTAAATATTTGTAATACATCCAAAACCATTAAGCATTATTGATAACTGGTTTTAATTTTTGGCTACCTACCTATTATAATCGTTGTAAATTCAAAATATCAAACATTCAAATCTTATAGTTTTATATCAAATTTTAAGTGGAACATTTAATGAACTAACGTGTTTTTTTCGATCAACAGTAAATTTTAAGTAGTATTAGTAATAATTAATTATCGCTTATATTTAAGGTTTGGTAGTAAAATTATAAAGTAATATTATTGCTTGCACCAATTTCAATGAAAAGCGGGTAAGCGTGGATGTCGCTCTGCTATACAGTACCTAGATTACAAGTGGATCAATGTATAATGGATTGTATTAAACTTGAATTCAATAATATAATATATAATATAATAATATCTCATTGTATAAGAAAAACGATTTTGAGCGGAGACGGTTTGTCAGTCTCGATATTTTATATTGTTATTATTTATTATAGCCTGTAAATTGAATTATTATTATAATATTATTATTTTTTATTCGTTTCTATGGTGATAGACAAAGCGTTAGAAATTAAAATCCCGTTTTTAGAGGGTGTTTCATAATTTGTCGATGGTATTTTCAATTTCCAGTGGCATTAAATAAATATTGAGAAAATCAAAAAAATTAACTCTTTAAAGTACCATATTTCTCTAATTTTCTAAATGATAAGATACTATATGCTGAAATCGAAGCACTCCTTCTGGTAGAAATTTTGTATACAGGATAAAGGTACAGGATAAAAAAAAATTAAAAATAAACACTATCTTCCTCTCTCCACTCAAAACCTAAAAAAATTATTACCTACAATTTTTTTAATGATGCATCATTAAATATTTATTTATTTCACCAGCGATCTGAATTTTCAATATAACAATTCCCATTTTGCGCTCCTTAAGCCATGCGATTAACTGCTAGGTACCTACGTAGAGGCAAAATTACATTTTCACTACCTATTTATTGTAAAATATTCATGATGAATATCATATTTTGCTTTAAATTAGTAAACATGGGGGGAGGTGGGAGTTGATTTTGGTTGAAACAGTATGAACCAAGAAATACCTCTATAATTAAAATTACTTGAGTATTTGGTAGGTATATGGAAGATTATACATTTCTATATTCTATATTTGTGTACCTATTATAACCACACATTATATTATATCAATATTATACTATTTATAGAACATAAAACTAGATTGGCCATCGTGAATTTTTTTGGATCAAAGGTATAACCTTATTCGCTGCAAATATATAGGTATTATTCATTTATATACCCTGATGTCCCTGAAATAAAATAAACATTTTCGATGAAAATATATTATATTTATTTATGTCAAACGTTGTACAAATCTAAAAAATTAACTTTACACTTTTTTTCATAGATTGGTGGTTTTTTATACATAAATAATACCTGAATTGTTGTAATAAATCACTATACCAATAATCTTTCAACAATAAAATATTATCGTCATTCATTTAAAAACACGTATAACACGTCGTTTACACTGCAGTGTTGTTGTTTTGCCACACAAGCCGTGTATTCCTTATATTATTATATATTTCTATAAAAAGAAATTTTACTTTACTTTAGGGGACAAAGAAGTGAAGATTGGAGAGTATAACGGAGTGACGGGCACACTAGACTTGAGTGTCGGCGAAGAAGTGAAGTGGAGAGCCGGTGGCAAAGGACCGCCTAAAGATCGGACTCTTACTATTTACGAAGACTCTCATGTTAACGTAGGCGTTTACATAGGACTTGCCGTTGCCGCGGTCGTTGGTATCGTCATTGCCACTGCGTTTCTCATTGTCAACATACGGTACAGAGATCAAAAGTAAGTGGTGTCTACGGCCTCTATATAAATTATAAATAAAACTTCACGAATAAACCGTACGCCACAATTAACTTACTCGGTATAAATTAATTTAACCTACGGCCATTAAAAAATGGAAAAATTATGTGTATAAAAGTTATACCAAATGTCAAATATTTAACGAATACACAGGTACTGTACATATAATTTTAATTCAATTATTTTAATAACATAAATATATTTGGGACTTAAAATAAGTAATTAGGTATTATTTTTAAACCCTTTGTGTTGAATTAAATAATTTATTTAAAATTATGCAAATGTCAATGTTATTAGTGAACAAAATATAATAAAATAAAACGAATGACGCACGTAAAATGTTTTAAGATCCGAACAATATCAAAGAAGCACTAAAAAAATTCATTTACGAAAGCCATTATATAATTTTTTTTAAATACTTAGCAAGTATAATAATTAATGTAAATATTCATTGAAAATTAAATTTTGCATGTATAAAATTAATTTTTTTTAGTTCATAATATAATCCACAAGCTGTTACATATTACAAGATTATGCGAAGAAGTGTAAGTGATGACAGTCGTTATATGACTTGCGTAACGGATTTAAGGAACTTTGACAGTCGTTAAGAGTAATAATATAGGTTAGACTAAATTAAAAAAATTAAATTGTTAGAATGATTATTTATACAATTGCAATGTTACAATATGTTGGTCATTAAATTAGTAGGTCCCGGCTCCACCACCTTTTTAAGCTTGTTCGTTGATTATTATGTTCATATATTTATCAACGCAAGTCCTTTAATTATAGTGTATAAAATTAAATTAATAATTTGTCCACAAATAAATAAACAGTCCACAGACCTTACTATTTTAGACAATCTGACTTTAGACTTTACTATTTTAAAAATAAAATATTATATTATACTTATATTTATTTACCAAATATTAATGAATATTTAACTATTACAATATAATATAATTATACATTCTAAATTAATTGTTTATATACCACATAATATAAAAAAAATATCTTTACATTATTAATTTATAAATATTAAATACGAAATCGTGTATTGATGCATTTTAATATAATTAATTTAATTTTCTTGGTACACTTGTAACGATTGTCATACTATTACTATACTAATATTGTTTACTAAGTAGAACTTAAGAATGATTATTTTATAATTCATTCTTTCCATAATCTATTTTATTTTAAAAAAGACGTGGTACCTGCTCTCTTCTTTAAATCCTGATATTTCCTAATTGCGCGTGCAGTGTATTTTGAATATTTTTAATTTTTGCACTGCAATGTCTGTAATCCAAATTAATTTTATTATTTCAAGCCAGTTAATTATAAATTGATATAACTAATATTAATTTTATAGTTTTGAAACAATTATGCTGCAATTGAGTATTCTGTTAATGTTTTATAACGTACTTATGCATAACCACGTAGGTGATAACAAAGGAAACAATTGCTTCAAACCACACAGTGATCCTTTCAATGGGGAACGACAGCAATTAAACTGCATATAGATCTATACTAAAATAATAGTCCCTTTTTTAGTTTTATTTATTAAATTTATTATTTTTATTCTTTTTGTGTAAAGGAACATCATACTTCATACAGATGATATGACACTACTTTTTTTATTCATACGTTTATAATATATTTTGAAACAAACGTTACGAACTCATATTCATTGAGGTAGGTATTTTATTAGACGGTACCTTTATAATATTATATTCCAGGGAAAAAACTGAAAAAAAGCTATCGTTTAAACGTCATAACATTTTTAATAAAATATGTATGGCTCGTTATGAAAATAACTTGAAAAGCGACTTTAATTTTTATACACATTTCCATTGTGTAAATACCTATACAAAATGTTTAATGTAATTTTGTTTTTTTAAATTTCTGTCAACCTGTGTTTGTTGATGTTTGTACGGATAAAAGGACCAACATGAACTGTGTAGGTACGCGTGGAAATTATAATTATTGGATAAATCGCGAGTGTGTCAATTACCACCAGTATAACAATAGTACCTTTATAATTCAAAATATATAGAAACGATAATTAATATTTATGTACATTATTATAATATTATGTTTATGAGTATTATTATGCGTAATGCAAAATATTAACAGCTACAACACGCTTTTCGCACGTTTCAGGTACATAAAAATGTCCAGCCCCCACTTGAACAATTTAATAATCATCGGAGCTATGTTGACGTACAGCAGTGTCATATTTCTGGGTCTCAACAGCCAGATGACCAGCATAAACATGTTTCCGTACATATGTGCGGCGCGGGCGTGGTTGCTGATGGCCGGGTTTTCATTGGCATTCGGTGCGATGTTCTCGAAAACCTGGAGGGTGCACTCCATTTTTACGGACATCACCATCAACAAAAAGGCGAGCTTGGAAAAACTGTTTGTTGGAACTAAAAAAAAAAAAATCTCATTTAAAAAATAATAACGGGTCGGGCGATTTGACTTCCGCATTAAAATAGTAGGAAGTGTCTAGGTATTTTATAAATTGTATAAAATATTATAAAATTATACATAATATATAATATTGTGTGCTGAACAAATCGATGTGGAAAAAAAACAATTCTCGCTTGATTCTATTTATTCTTTTTTTTTTGTTTACTTGCCACAGATCTCAATAGTTATTCAAAACGATACAGTAATTTTAGAAATATATTCTCAGCAACGCCAAACTTTTATAAAGTACTTTACGTTCTAAAGGCACAATAAAAATAAATCAAACACCAACATCTTTAATTTTTTAATACATATTATGTAGACATAGAATAAATAAATATGTATATATTTTATTATTTTTTATATCAAAAACACGTGTTTCAAGTTATTTAGGTACTAAACCAACACGAATTATTTGTAACGTTACAGATCGTAAAAGACACACAGCTTTTCCTCATGGTTGGCATATTGTTATGCATCGACTTGGGAATAATGTTCACGTGGCAGTTTTCAGATCCGTTTTACAGGGAAACTAAACAAATGGAATCATACGTGAGTAAAAACTTGAAGCATGGCAGCGAATATTAAAATATATCAACCTCATATATACCTACAATGACATAACCTAGGTACTGTTTTCCTTCATAATCCCGAGCCTTAAAACTACCTACGAATATCTTTCACGCTAACCATAATAATACCTACATAAACGTAAATTTTACATTTATGTACGTAACAGTTTAGTGTTTAAACATCAGTATATTATCTAACTACTTGACATATTCAGATATTTTAGACTTAAAAGTTTAATTTCTATTCAAATATTTTAAACTGACCATTAAATTACAAACGAAGTTAGATGTATTTATGAGGGTGCGTAGATAAAATTAACATGGCATAGCCGCATAGATACATAAAGTTAATTACATGTTCTAGTAATCAGTTCTAGTATATTAATATAAAATTCAAATTATAGACAAAGAGAAGAGCAAATTAAATTGTGTTTGGAAACCATCAATAAATTAGGTACATAATAATTACAATTTCAATATTATTCAAATTGCTGTTTTTTTTTGTTTTTTTATTACTATGCGTTTAATAAACAATCTCTATTTATATCGTAAACAAAACTTATTTAAAAATACTAAATTTTAAATAATATTAAAATAAGTATAACTCATCAGCCATCATTTTATATCTTTAATAACGTAGATGAAATAATCTTTACGTTAACCTAATATATCAACTTAAAGAAACATACAATTATTTTTCGTAGTATACTTAGAGTCTTTAGATTTAAAATACAATTTCTCACAATAAATTGAACAACCTTTTTAAGTCAATAGTTTAACTATTTTTTTAGTCTGGTTTCATAAAGATTTTTCAAAAAAAGAAAGATATTATTATCAAATAGTTTTTAAAAATATCTTAGAATTACCTTTGAATTTATGAATAATGTGTGAATGTGGATTATAATTTTAGTCAAAAGAATATTTATTTAATTACATAAGTTTAAAAAAAAATTGCTCCTAGAAAAAAAATAACAACCACCAAAAACGACATTGTAAAATATTTAAAACAGCGGTTGATGAAAAAATAAAAATAATTACATAAATATATTTTTTTAAAACAACGAGGAACAAGAAAAAAAGGGTTGTAAATGAATCCTTTGTACTGTTTTAAAATTAAAAGCACACTTGGTTAGTTCTGCCATGGTGGGTACGTGTTTGTACTTTGTTGTTAACCTCGGGTTGTGTAGTCTCCAGAATAATATATAATGGGTGTGGTGTCGCAAACGATCCAAAAAACATTTTCACAGGGTAACTTTAGCAAAACTCATGGTCTTTCGTGTTCACGCTTGATCCGATTATTCAGAGGTCACGAAAACACAAAAAGTACCATGGGGAATAACCTGGGTGGCCATTAATAAGTGTATACAAATAATGTTATTATAATAATTCGTGATATATCTTTCTTTTTTTTTCCATACAATGTAAATATTTAAGATGGTATTAATTTATTTTACAGCTACAATTTATACTTTGAATGAAATGATGATTGCGAATTGTAATTCATAAACTAATATAATTATTATTTTTCTTGTGTGGTTGAGGTGGCTCAAACATATATGACCCAACTATATGGTAGTTAAATATAATTTATAAACCAAGGACCGAACGTGTGTATCACGCTATTATTATTATATAAAAACATATGTTTTATGTATTTTACCTTTTTTTTTTCTCATTTAAACTATTTAACTCGGCTGAAAAAGTGTAAAATAATAATAATGATGATGATAATAACAGGCATTATTGAAATATTTACTCGGGTGTCTATCACCGTTATTTTATTGTTACATAATATTTTATACATTCAAACGTTGTGTTCTCTACAGCCGCACCCGCACAGTGACGACATTGTGATCATCCCGTGTAACGAGTACTGTCAGAGCGATCACATGACCGTATTTCTTGCCATCATATACGTCTACAAGGGTTCACTAATGGTACGTAAACGTTTTTTTTCTTTTTTTACCGTAGGCGAGAGACGGCGAAAAGTATAAAACTTACCGTGGTACATTTTTTGTGTGCGCGCGTTTTAGGTCTTTGGAGCTTTTCTAGCTTGGGAAACCCGACACGTGAGTATACCCGCGTTAAACGACTCGAAGTACGTGGGTATGAGCGTGTATAACGTGGTATTGATGTGCGTCGCCGGCGCGGCAATTTCTTTCGTCCTGAGCGACCAACAGGACGCGTCTTTCATCATCATATCAGTGTTTATATTGTTTTGTTCCACTGCCACGCTTTTCCTGGTGTTCATACCGAAAGTGAGTACCAGACATATTACGAGAATGTCACTGTAACCATTACCGTTCCTATTTCCATTGTATGTATGTATTGTACAATGTACATGTATAGGTACTACGCTGTAGATTATCACATTAAAAATCTAGTTTTAAATAATTAGAAACGATAGAAACGGCATGGTATTTCTATAATTTTATGTTTTATAATCGTCTTGCGAATGTAAAAAAAAAAACGTATTTCAATTTATCAATTTATCGGATTCTCTGAAATTAAATTAAAATAATTTGAATTACTTAATATGCCATATAGGTACCTAAAATTATAAAGTTCTATTCAGAAATACTCTTTCTAAAATTATTATTTTTATACAGATTGTAGAGTTAAAAAGGAATCCACAAGGAGTAGATAAACGAATACGAGCTACTTTAAGGCCAATGTCTAAGACTTACAAGGATGTCTGCGACACGGAAGAACAAATTCGAGCACAAAAAAATAAAAATCAACAATACAGACAACAAATACTGGACGTGGATCGAGAAATCGATGCGATGGTATTAAAGATAGATACGTTCCGGGCTCTCAAGTTATCAGAAATCAGTTAGTTTAAGATTATTATAAATTACTATTGGACTTTATTTTGACATAAATATGACTTTGTCGAATTATGATTGATTTCTATGTAAATATAATTACAGAACTGAAAAAAATAGCCGAAGAGAAACAGACTAAAGTCGATGTTATACAAGAAGAAGATTCAAATGGTGTTATAGAAGTACTTGCAGTGCCCGAAAAGTTTTCTCCAGAAAAGTAATTTTTTTTTTTAAATATTTAACGCTTTCACCTAATCACCCAAAAAAATAACTTTGCCTGAAAAATGGTAAGTATAATGCAACGTTTAGTTACACCTGTATGAAATTTTTTTTTTGATTCGTGATATAACATAACTTAGGTACTATTTTTTATACTTTTATTATTTTAGAAAGTATTAACTATAAATGGATTATTTATTTTCTATCCTCATTCAACAATTTAATTAGGTGATATGTTGTTTAAATTATTATTATTATAAAATAATAACGAGGACATAATTACTTGTTATTAGAACAACTACGGGTATGAACGATTTGAAAAATAAGTGAGCCGTTGGCCGTTAGTGACAATAGATTCTTTATTTCATTGAATTTTCGATTTTTTAATTTTTAAATACTTAATAAAAAATATAGTGAGGCCTAAACTTATATTAAATTCCATTCAAAATTTGAAAGCAAATAACGCTTTTTTCAAACAATATCAACAATTAGTGATTTTTTATTTCAGAAAAACGTGTCAAAGGCATACCAGAATCCCATCCATTTCTATCGAACCAGCCAAACCCCCAGACGAACCTGTGAGCTTCACGCCGTCTCCTACACGAGTATGTATTTATAACATTTTGCTCAAAGCTAGAACTTTTTATTGTTCACTTTTTTAAAAGAAAAATGTAAAAATATTACATACAAAAAAAAACGGTTATTTGTTTTGTTTTGTTTTTTGCTAACTTTGTTTTGACATTATTTATATTGTCTCTTTAAGATATTATAATATTGTCAGGACTGGAATATTAAAATGAATTTTTACTCTAAATGA
The DNA here is from genome assembly GCF_005508785.2 of Acyrthosiphon pisum. Classification (NCBI taxonomy): domain Eukaryota; kingdom Metazoa; phylum Arthropoda; class Insecta; order Hemiptera; family Aphididae; genus Acyrthosiphon; species Acyrthosiphon pisum. The sequence continues at coordinate 78,296,841 of NC_042495.1, read as the reverse complement.
AAAATAATGTAACTTTCCGAAAATTACGAAAGCGTTTTTAAATAATACTTGAATAATAAAAAGTATTTTTCTCTCTAGTCATCCGTTTATTACAAAAATTCCATATCCATCAAATAAACTATATTATTATTATTACATCTCACTAAGTCAAAGTCGAAATCATTTTTTCTAAAAATTGTTTCAATTTAATATTAACTTGTAATACTATGTACCTACTACCTAATTATAATAACAAAATTTCTCGGTTAAGTGTAACTGGATTTTATTCGCTTCGGTAAAATCACAAGGAGACATCCGCGTACAGCTAATAAAATGATAAAATGAAACAAATATTTTCAGAATATTCTTTTCTTATTCCGAAATTATTTGATTAAAATATAATATGTCCAAAATAAATAATAATAGTATCAAGAATTTGATTTATTTTTTTGTGGTACCTACCTACAATGATATTTTTTTTTTGAACGGCTACATAATATAATATTTTTTGGAAATATCGTTCAAATGACGCGGAATGTGGAAAGTAAATATCTTGTAGATTCGACTTTCTAAAAATAGTTAATATGATGGAAAAGGCGGCAAGCAACGGGAAAACTTGTTTAACGTTATTGTAATATATTTGTTCGTGCCTTTTCACAGTCGTGTGGCACGGGCCATCAGAGACGGGCCAGTGGTAGTGTAACGACGCCACAACACCAGTCGGCCGCCGCTGCGTCCCACACGGCGGCGGCCAGTTGTGCGCACAGGCGGCCATCGATGCCGCAGACCAAGAGGACGTGCCAACAACCCACGTTCGTGCACCAGGACGAGCTGTGGCTGACGCAAACGCAACGACACGCGAACCGGTCACCGCCACCCGTCACCAGAGGATTGCTCAATAACGCGGATTCGCCGACCGACGACGGTAACCGCGGCGTCGACAATTTTATGATTTATTGACCCACCCAGCTCCCATAACGAGCACCGTGACATACACCCCGAGGATTTTCACTATCTAGTGGCGATTCAAAAGTCCTGTTATCCCATATTAGGCCATAGGGGTTTGTAGGCGTAAGTGATAGATCGCATATAAGTCCAAGCCACGGTCATCTGTTATAAGATGGTGAATCACCTCAGCGGCTCCGCCGACACAAACAAAAGTTTGTTTTCATTTGCAGTAAAGGAAATATTGAATATCGGGTTTGTCTTCCATCGGAAACTCGCGTACTCAACTACCGTGTCCGACCGTCTGTGTATAGGTCATAAGTCATAACCAATGAAAACAACACCAAATTATCTGTTTCAGTATTTTACACATATAGTGAATTTGTTTGTAACAACAATATTTCAACTAATTAAATTGTTTTTTGTTGAAACATTTCAAGTTAAATACCAAAAATCGGTATCTCTTACCAAAATTAATGCGGACAAAATATGTTCATAGGCGTAGTTGCTCGGAACAGTAAAATCGAAACCATTCGTATCAGATCTGTTACTTGTTGCAGGGGGGGGCTAGGGGCTCAGGCCCCCCCAGACATATTTTAGACATATTTTTTTATAATTCTACAAATCCTAAAACTTACTATATTACTATATTTCAAATCACATAATATATGTCTGATAATATAATATATTATTATACGTAATATCTACTATTTATTAAGAATAAAGTATAATAATTTATTATAATTGTATTTGTGTTGTAAAAAAATTGTTGCCCCCCCCCCCCCAGATCTTTGCTCTGGATCCGTGCCTGAGTCTTGTTGATTGTAATAACATTGAGTTTAATATTTCTTCCATATTTTATAATTCAACTTAAGAATCATAATATTAAATTTAAGTCCTTAATTTCTATTTTGATAAATAATATTATTCATCCTGCATAAAACTAGCCGCAGAACACTGATATTGTTTTATCTTTAATTCTGATAAAGCTAATAAGTACTCAAATATTATTTGAGATGAAAAATCGATTTAGAGGTGAACCCAGAATAAAAAAGTTTAAATTATATTACTTTTTTTTTTTACGTTATTTTATTTTAGTTATGTGGTTTTTGTCATTTTTTTTTTTTTGTGGAAGAATGACATTTTTGTGTGAGATGAAAAAAAAACTATTAATTTGACTCAATGTCTCAGTATTTACATATTTTATCATTCAAACCACAAACCAAAAGTGAATAAGAACAAAACACTATACTTCGCATATTTGTCTCGGAGCAATAATTCCGCTACATATTGTGTAAAAGTATAAACTTTCCCATATAATTATATATTAATTAAATACCTTGAAATACCTTGTGAAAAATTGTGGTGAATTTTCAAACGAGATTGTTAATAATTAGTGTTTTATTAAAAAGGCATTGGAGTTCTAAAGGTTGTAGATAATTATCTACATAATAAAATATAACTATATAAGTGATAATAGGTACCTTTATCAATATCAATTTATTTAATTTTTTTTTACAACCAATAGTACCAATGTGTATGGTATGTTATGGCCCATGATGCAATTTGTTCTAAAATTTAGTTCATATAATATATTACTAATATATGAAAAATGTAGGCAAGTGGGTACCGCTCTGCTGTACAGTATGGAATGGGTCATGACTCATGGTAATGGATGTGTTAACTTTGAATTCAATGATTTGTTGATGTATACAAAAAGCGATTCTGGGCGAGGATGGTCTGTAAGCCTATATCAAGTATATTTCATAAATCATAATTTACGTTTTTTTGATATTGCTATTAAAGTAACTTATTTTACTATTAGTATTACGGTACGAGTTAATTTATTTTTTGGCAAAATCATTGCATTTATTATAATAATTAAATATTAATTATTGTAATAGTGTATATTTATATCATATTATATAATTTTTGTTAACGATTGAATCAATATCACCGTAAGGTTGAACTATATGAATAGGTTCATGAATCATGTTACAAATAAATAATAGCTTAAATTTAATAAAAATGTTTTGAAAATGTTATTATGTATAGTAAAATGTATGATACACGTCAAAGTTTAAGTCCCCACGAATAATGTTTTTGTATTACAATGAAATAACGAACATCGTTATTCTTCGTTTAAAAATCTATAATTCAAACTTAAAATTACTATAAAAAAAAAACTGTGTCAGTGTATTTTTAGATTTTTTGATTACAATATTAAATACTTTTGAGAAACCATGTTTTAATTATCAATTCTTAGCTATAAAAATTGAACATTTGAGAATTCATATGGCCATTGATGAGATAATGAACAAATTATAGGTATAATATTCACCAATTCCCGTGTAAGCAATTAAAACCAGTGTAAGCAAGTACAAATGTATTCAATAGACTCGTATATTTGTGAGGTTCCAATAGAAAATAGAATTTAAAAGCTAGGTTTAATTTAAGAAAACGATTTTGGACTCTTTTGATTGGCTTACATTCTAATTTATTATGTAAGCTCCAGGTGGGCCATAATCTGAAATAAACCAAACTAGAGTCTATTAAAGTGCTTTAAGATATCTAGGGTCTGTAAACTCGGAAGAGTGACGTTTGATAATATCTAATTATTTTGAAGATTTCTTCATGGTAGATTCATGCGTGTTCACGAAAACTTAAATCATGTGACAATATAATGGCAGATAAAGTATAATATCATTATTGATATTTATATTAATTAAATTTTATTAGGTTATGTATTCTATAAAATCTCATCGAACGACTTTTAGATATTATGTTTAAACTCTTTCTTTAATATTGACACAATTTAACCAAAATTTCAAGTCAATTATATATAATTATACAAGCATTGATAGAAGATACTCGAACAGATGATTTTAGGTCATCGGCAAATACCAAGAATTGACTATTTTTAAGAACAGATGAGATGTCATTAATAAAAATAAAAGATAAAATGGATGACAGCCTTGATATAACAGTATAAGTGTACCTATGACAAACAACCATGAATATTAGTAAATTTTTGACGGTTAATTAAGTAAGAGTGCAACCATGTTAATAGGGGATCAATACACACATTGTTGAATATTTGTATCAACATTTTTTTTTAAAACTGTCTTTTTTTTTGTTCGTCAGAGGATGACAGTTCATCGTCGCTGACCACGGCCAGTTCCATGCACCGTTCTGTGTCCGAGAAGAGCGGATCTTGCGGTGGTGGAGGCAGTGCCGCGTCATCATCGTCCACCCGGAACCGGGGCCCGGGGCTCAGGCGGCCATCGGCGCCGCACATGCACAGCACGCCTAACGTGTACCACGGCCGGAGGCGCGAGTCTGGAGGCTCGACGGGCGGAGGATCACCGACCAACGCGCCAGGTTTGCCGCCGACGCTTGGCGGCGCTGGCATGTCCCGGGTGAACACATTGTCGGAGGGTGAGCTGCTTGACGTGGCCATTTTGCCGATATTCCAAAAGCTTTTGACCGAGAGGCGAGCGCACGACTCGTTGTCGTCAACGTCACAGCACCACCGGCACCAACACAACGCTCACACACAGCAGCATCCACCGCACCACCACAACAGGGCGTCGATCGCGTCGTGTCCCAACATCGCGGTCAAGTGCGACATCGTCGAGTACCTCTAACTGGCGCGCGTTTCGTCTTTGCCAGTGCCATAGCCGCCAAAACGGATTTGAAGACTACGATGCCGTAGGTGGGCCAATAATATAATATAGTCTAAATATATCTATACGTCATATGAAAGCCAAATACCACTCACTTATCGCTATTTCTCAAAAATGACCAAACGTATGGACTTAAATTTGGATTTTTGGTTTCTCTCCGCTCTAGATCACTATAGGTGTGCAATAAGTCTTTATCAAAACAGCCCAAATAACTGTGTTAAAAATCTGTGCAGTTTTTAACACAGTTTAAGAGGGGGGAAATCCACTTGCATTTAATACAACGCCGTGAAAAATCAGCTAGTTATGCAGTATAAATGTGAAATGAGTTTTTTAGTAACGGGTGATCTCAGAAACTATCCGATGAATTCAAACAGGGTTAATTTTAGTTTAAAGAATACATTACGGAGCCGGTTTTATTATTTTAAGCATAGTTTTATAGACCCAACTGACGTCATCTGAACAATAAAATAGTATCTAAATCAGTTTTCAAAAAAATAAAAATTGTTATTGACTAGCCGAGTTGCTGTAGGATAATTTAACCAAGGCTGGGCAAGTTAACTATTTTTTTTAACTCGTTAAGTTAAGTTTATTTGGAAAAATGTAAGTTAAGTTTAAAGTTAAAAGTTACTTTCCTTTTTTTATTTAACTTGTTAAAGTTACAAGTTAGTTAGAAAAAA
>NC_042495.1:78246506-78291392 GCF_005508785.2 Acyrthosiphon pisum | reverse complement strand
GTTAGAAGTAACTTTAAAAAAAGTAACTCGTTAAGTAACTTAGTTAAAAGTAACTTAACTTTAACTTTTTAACTCGTTAATTCCCAGCCTTGAATTTAACTAATTGTTATTGTTATTCATGTTTACGATCATGTGCTTATATTTGTAGCTTATAGACTCAAAATCAAATTGACCTATTTTGCCGAAATTCTCCGTGGAAGCGTAAACTAGGGGTGGTAGGTAATGCTACCTTGGTATTTGATTATAAGTACCTATACCTATAGTCTTATCGACATAAAATAAAGTTCCCTCCCCCGCCCCATACAAATAGCCAAAGTTACGTCCATGATTCAAGTGATTGTTCTTAGAGATATCAGGAAAGTTTAGAGAATAGTTTAAACCATATTCGTAAATATATTGCAAAACATAAGTACTATAATAATATCCAATACGCCACAGGGGGATTCGGGGATTGCTCATCACGGTCGAATTAGTGCACAAATCGAGATACACCGATGCCAATTTGCTCGTGAAATGAGGTACTATTACCTACACTCTACACTAAGACCGAGATACACCAAATAGCACCATATTTTATGTCTATTCATTTTTTCCAGGGCAAAGTCGAGTTATGCAGCTTGTATATTATATTAAATTAGACATATTATAATATGGTTATTACGTACTTATTAATTATAATTTATAGGTTCGTATTATTATTGCCTTTGATCTTACTATCTTAATAATCCATCATTATTTTATAATACGATATACAATAACTCAATAGACAAATAGGTAACTACAATAGATATTAGTTGATGGCGTTATACGATTATGTTACACAAAACCACAAAATAGGTAATCTAAATGATATATTTTTAATTCATATTCCTATACAGACCCTGTAAAATAAAATAATAGATTTATTGATATTTTATTTTATATTCTGTTATAGTAAAAATAGTATTACCTATATTATACATTTCTGCTTTAATCTATGAAGGATTATCGAGAGTGTTATGTGCTGGACGTGCTAATTGCCTAGAACCCAGACGAATAGACTACCAGCTACCTTTTAACAGTAATTTAATAATTTACCCAACAGGCAACAATATATCAAATATCAAGTTGATATTTTAAGGTAATTGCGAACTTAGCTATGGTATGATGTTATTGGTTATTACTTATTACCAAAATATTCTAAGAACATCCTACGTTGGTACCTACCTAATGGTACCTACCTGACTCATAATTATATATTTATAATATTATCTGATGACTGATAGTACATGGCAAGCTCTATACTGCGCTACTGTTTCCTGAAACATATTATATGAAAAACCACATTAAGAAGTCTTTAATACTATCACGGTACTCACTTTTAATTTAAATCAAAGGTCATTTATAAATATTTTTTCTAAATTTCTAAATTTGTAGTTAAATTTTATTTCTATTTAACACATAGGCTTAAACAAGGATTTATAAATTATTAAGAGTTTAATATTTAATGGAGTGTGTTTGTTTTTAGTAATTAGAGTTTTGAGGACACGGAATCGCGCATTTAAGGCAAGCCTTTTAACTTTAATATGATGTGACCATGTGAGGCGACGGTCGATAGTCAGACCTAAGTATTTAGCCGACTGAGAGGTAGGGATTTGAATATTGTCTAGTGATACCGTAGCCCGTAGGACAAGGAGGAAGACGAAGAATGAAAGTTGTATGAAGTGATTTAGATTGGTTAACTTTGATACGCCATTTTTTATACCAATCAGCCATGAGGTCGAAGTGGAGTTGAAGATTGAGGGAAGCTATGTGAGGATTATCATGTATAAAAATAATAGCCTTGTCATCGGCAAACTTCGCAACATTTGTGTAATTTTTGTAATTTTTGGACCTGTGGTCTTCAACTCTGGGGAAATGCCAAAAAATCCAACACTAATAAAATTCAAACCTTCCAAAACAACATCCTTCATAAAATCACAAATTCTCCTCCTTATATTTCAAACCTAACTTTACACACCGATCTAAAAATTAAAACAGTCCACGAAGAAGCAGTAACCTGTTACAAACGTTTCCACTCAAAACTCCCTTCTCATACCAACCCCCTCATTTCAAACCTTGCCACTTTCACAATTCCTGGGAACCCTCCCAGGAGGCTCAGAAGGAAATGGTGTAGAGACCTTCTCAATGAATAATTGAAGTAGCTATATACATTAAAAATAATATATAATTAATTTAAAAAAAAAAAATGTATCAAGTAAGGGTAGTGTAACCACTGGGTGACTCCTCCCATCACGTTTTTTCATGTAAATATTTTTCTTCATATATCACATATTCTTATTGTCCCTAAAGGAACAGATTGTATATACCTTATAAAAAAAAAAAAAAAAAATTTAACACATATAGGTACATAAAATACCTATGTCTATACAGTTCCATTGTTGATAGCGTATTTCATATTACTATTTGTAAACAAAATATTTATTACCTACCTACCTGAAAAGGAGATGCCTATTCTCATATTTTCTTGTCCACAAAAAAAAACCTGAAAATGTTCTTCAAAATTGTTTTTACTCCTCGTTTGACAATACACATAATATATATTGTATACCTAATCATAAAGGTTCCAAGCCCTGTATAGTACATAATAATACATGCTACCTTCAAGTACCTATATGAGTTTTAACTTATATTATTATACTTAAGCTACAGGGCTACACTACCCTTAAAGTGATTTTCTTAAATATGTCATAAGTAAGTAGGTACCTATAACCATCAACTTTGGTCACCATTTACATAATGCGATATATGATGCAATATTTATAATTTTTGAAAATATTTCACGCGTCTCTCAAAAAAAGGTAAAACTTTATTGGTCAGGGAGAAAAGAATAGATTTACGATGACGTAGGTACCTTTAGTCTATTGTATAAGTTTACACTATACTTTATAAAATATTCACGCGATTGCTATTGAACACTGCAGCCATCCCTGCTGTCTTGACGATTTTTATTTATGTTTTATTTAGGTAGTAGGTACCTTCCTATACGTGCTTAACGTGCACCTTCATCAAAATTCTCTTCAATAATCGAAGTTCGATCAACGGTACCTATTAACAATATAATACATAAAATTCATTTTCCATAAATATATAATATATGATATCACGATGCCTTTAAGTCACGTAAGTCGAGCATAAAATCCAGTTTATTATTAATATAATTTAACACATCGGATGGTATATACCTAAATAATTAATAAAACTTTGTGTACGTCTAATCTTTAGGGCCTATAAAAATGCAGAAAGGCTTATTTAGTATAATTAATTTGAAATAATTAATAAGTTACTATAATATTTATTATAGTTCAAAATGTATGTTTTTTGTTGTGCACAATCCACATGATCGACATGTTTTCCAAACTATGGTTTTGAATCTATTCAATTAATTAATGCATTAAAACTAAAAATGAAAAATTAATGTTTATAGAATGGGTGGAAATGGAGTCAAATTGGAAATGTTGTGTCTGCGCTTACCTATCAGTGGAAAATATCAAAGATAATTTTGAGTATATGTATTGCTTTGAAATGTGGTGTTGGAGTTAATGGAGAAGGATGCTGAGAGTGAGTTGGATAGAACACTGAACCAACGAAAGCATACTCAGTGAAATAGATGAAGGAAGAGAGATACTCAAAACCATCAGGGCAAGACGATAGAACATGATAGGTCACATATTGAGGCACGAAAATGAGCTAATATACAGAATAATAGAAGGGAAAATGGAAGGTAAAAAAGGCCAAGGATGTCCAAGAACTTCATTTGTCAAACAAATGATTTCCGATGCTTGACCATCAAACTACACCGAACTGAAGAGGTTAGCTGGGAACAGGGAAGAGTGGAGAGCGCATGTCCAACTTCAAAACCTACCTTAAGGGTTGAATACCACGAGAGAGACGAGAGAGACGAGAGAGAGAGAGAGAGAGAGAGAGAGAGAGATATTGACATATTGTAATACATTTAATATATACTCAATGATAATACCTAGCTTGAAGTCGAAGTAAACATTATTAAAAACTCTTTTGCTAGGTAGGTATTCTTTTTTAATTATAAAAAAGGGGAATCATCAGCACTCTGCAGTAGTGTAGGTATAAACTACCTATAAGGTATATTATTTGTAAAACATTATACATATTATTTTCACCTATACTCGACGAATACCTAAACTTGAAACCAAACAAAAATGTTGGACTATAATATTATATTATAACTTGTAACTTATAACAGGTTGGTATATTATGTTATGTCGAGTGTGTCTTAAGTATTTTTTTAGTTCCTATAGTATATCCATATAATAAAATAATAAAATATTATCCATCGACCATCATTTCATAGATTCGTAAAAGTAAAAGATGTGTTATTATTATTTTCAGAAGACAAATCATACATTACGGGACCAAGAAACGACGACGTTCCAACGCCACGCACGCTCGAGGCCGTTTAAATCGTATTATAATTAATATTGTTGTTTTTTTTTTATTCTATTTTTGTTTTGTGTTTTATGTAAATTACATTTTTAGAGATATAAAACATAAAGTAAACGAGTACTATCGATGTAGATACGAGAAAAAATGTTATGTAGTTCCTTAGTTTCGTTATTTACATTATGATATTGTTTTTGTCAATTAAATAAATTAAATTGTTTTCTCGTGTTATTTAGCCATAATGTATATTATTATTATTATATGTATATTGTTTTATATAAAAGTGTATGCGTGCAGATTGAATGGATAAAACAATTTTCGTATCAGAATGAAAAAGCAATTTTAGGACAATCTTATAATACTACTACTACTAATTACTATTACTATTTTTTTGTTTTTTTTTTTATCTTTGAATCACCGGGCCGAAATAAATTCTTTAATAAACCATGAAATCATACAATAATTACAAGACTTGCGTCTAACCTTCGTCAATACCGATTCATAACTTACGTCTAAGTAACCATGATAATTAAAAACAAATGTAATATAGGCTTCATATAAATGATCAGACTATCATAATAGAGATAGTGCCGCAACTACCGGGTATGTAAAATGTGCATTGCACATCGGCTCCCAATGCCCCAATCATATAATATAGGCCTCCAAATCGATGTGTTAAAATTAATTGTAAAAGTGTGGCTGAAGAAAATTTAATTTAAATTAAGAGTAAAAAAAACAAATGTGTTCATATTATTAAATATTTATAATTTATTGTAATCAAATTAAACTCAAATAATTCAAAAAATGTTTGCGCAATTCTATAAGTGAAGATCGTCTCAGTGATATTTCCATACTGAACATAGAATGGAGAAGAACTTCCGAGATAGATGTAGAGAAAGTCATTGACAATTTTTCAAATGCACAAGCGAAGAAAAAACAATTTTGTTAGATAATTTACAGATGTGTTGAAATTATACTATAATACTATTTTTATAACAATAAATCATACAATTAAATATTTTTGTTTAGATAGCTTAATATAATAATTTATTTACATTTTGTATATTTAGGCCCCAAATTAAGATTTGCACATCAGCCCCATAATGTGTAGTTGCGGCACTGAATACAAATCGCTAACAGTTTTTCTTTAACAAAAATGACAACATTATTACCTACATGTCTATGCATTGCACCAGGAAACTATCGTTCACTTCTCAGACCAATGTGCACAGTGGCGTACGCAGGGGCAAGGTTCTAGAGTTCTGACCCCCCCCCCTCTCTGAATTTCTTCCTTTTACAAAAAAATCTTACTCATCACAATTTCAATACACTGCAGAGACTGACAAAGTCGATCAATTGTTGGTCATTTTTAATAGATATAAAATAAATTGTTAAATATGACAAAGACGTCGATAATCATAGTTTCAGTTTTTTGGCTGATTTAGAACATTGCTCAACATTGTCTTCCATAATCATCGTATAGTATATCATCATTCATCATGTATCATCGTCTATTGATTAATAACAAGTTTATTACGACCCGAAAAGGCTCTATAGATGACCAGGTGTAACACTCGAGTATTCTAAATGTAGACTAAATTTGAGACTAACTAAATTTGTTATAACCAATTATACACAAACGGTTTAGAAAAAAATAATGTAAATTATTTACTCAGGTAATACCCTAACCGAACTAATATCCTGTGTCGCTACTAGGCGTGCAGCCTATTGTCTCATACTAAGGGCGGTGATAATGCCTCTATCACTCCTCTTCCTTCTTAGCCTTCATGATATATGACAGGGGTGGCCAAACCGCGGCTCGCGTCATAGACTTTTGCGGCTCGCATCTTAACGTAACATTAGCCAAAAAAAAAAAAGTCACATAATATACAATAATATGACCTTTTTTTTTTTACATCTTGGATCTTCAATTTTTATTAATATATTTGGTGGCTCGAGAGTCTCTTCTCGTTGCCCACCCCTGATATATGATAATGTACCATTCTATACTATATCCTATTTTCCTCGACTTTGCATTATGTCATTATGATGGTGATAATTGTATCAAGCAGGACGTCCTCGCCTACTGTTGCCCTCACTGGCCTCAAAGACATTATAAGTTCCTTTCCCACATCTAAAAAACATATCTTCGTCGGCGCGTGGTACTAGGCTAACCAATCACGATAATCAATAAAGGTAAGCCTTGAATTAATATTTTTATTTTTTCTACTAAATGATAAAAATTATTTTTAATAAGCTAGGTGTACAAATGTATGTTACTTAAAATATTTACGGTAGGTGACCTTTCTTTGCCTTCCATGGCATACCTATAGATTATTCATTAATATATATCGATAGTCTTACGTGTACTATAGATTATTATATCGATATCGGTAATGTTCAAAAATATCATTTTTTTTAAGACATACAGTATTCCCCAGACAGATTAATTTGTTGAATGCAATAATTTTATCGATTACTGATTATCAGTTAAAGATTAGTCCATCGTTACCAATTCAACATAATCAGTTTCGTTAGGAATGGATTTAATTTTGGATTTTATAAGGCTGAATCTTTCATCACTCACATTCATATTTAAAAATTGGTGGATGTATTAGAACCAATGCAGTTAGATTCGACAATATAAATTAGATCTTCCAAAATAAAAAACAAAATAATTTGGACAACCAAAAAAAATAAAATTAATGGCAAAAGTATTAGCAAATAAATTTAAACCTTGGAAACTAACCTAAGATACAACATAACAAACTTACATTTTTATTTTTATTTTTTTAGGTACCTATGTATTTTAGGTACCCATGTATTGATTATTTATAATTGTTCATTATTATTATTTACAAGCTAACACGGCAATGCTTTGCCGTTGCTAGGTTTTTGTGATTATTAAACTCCTTTTGGGTGTAAAACGCAATGTCTTTTTAAGTGTAAATGATATTATATCTTAATTTACAGCCATCCCGACCGGCGTTATCCGTGAGATTAGCTTGTGATAATTATGCAAGCAGTATATTATATTATTATCAACTTAGATCATATACAGACATAGGCTCAAATAGGGGGCTTTAGGAGCTTAGTCCCCCCCCCCCCAAAAAAAAATGGCCATAGCCCCCTCTTGAACATTCCTTACATTTTATTTTAAGCTTATTCAATTTGTGGTGGGGATGCGTGGAAAAAGCGTGTTTTGGTAAGCCGAGTGGTTCACTCTTAGATGGAACAGTAACAGAGTATAGATCGTGGGGTGGAAGAAGTTTCACAACTTGCGGAATCATGTAGATTTTAATAGTTATTAATATTATACATATACGATTCCGCATGGTTTTAAGTAAAACGTTGCCATTCCGAAAACAAAATATAATATAATATAATATTATTCTAACATAGCCCATAGGTAATGTAATAGAATGTATTAATATACTAATATACATAGGTATTAGAAATCGTTTTGTAGTTTTATGCTTCAAACGATTCTGCGCTTTAGAAAATAAAACTTTCAGAAAACATGATTTTAGTTTACATTTTACACATTGTTTAATTTATTGGATTGTCGTATTTTTTATTATAATTTGGACTTATGTTTAATTATTTCCTTATGATGAGATATACATATTTTATACAGAAAATTTCATAAGCATTAATTTGATACAAAAATAATAATAAGAGGGTAGTTTTATAGTTTTTCCAATTTAACTTAAAAACTATTGACTTTTTCGTAAAAATGCATAGAACATTTTTTATAGCCTTAATTACTTTCCATAAAAAAGTATACATCTAGTATTTTTCTATCTCATTTGTAAATCTAGTATTTTTGCACGAAAATAACAAAATATAATTTATTTAAATCATTAGGTAAAATTGATTTTACTACCGTTATTTTATTATATTTTTTAATTATTCAAGTATACAATTAAACAAGGCTGGGCATTAACGAGTTAAAAAGTTAAAGTTAAGTTAATAAGTTAATTTTATATTAACTTTTTAACTTAACTAGTTAATTTTGGCTTTTCATTAACTTAACTGTTAACTTACTAAATTTCTTTTTTAATTAACGTGAAATTAACGAGTTAATTTTTCATTTCAAGAAGTAAGTTAAGTTAATTTATTTTGTTTTTAATTTTATCATATTTCACTACTTCAGTATATTTCGTTTTCATGTCAAAAAATATTTACCGTGAATTATTTAAAGTAAAAAAAAGTATATAATTCGAATTTAACTAATATGGAAACACTGTATAAAATATAAACACTATAATCTATAATTTAGTTTTGGGTTGGAAAAAAATTTAGTACGTTAGCGTTGTATAAACAAATTAACTTTTTTTTAACTTAATAAAAAGTTAACAAAAAGTGTGTATTAACTTTTAACTTAACTGAGTTAACCTATAGTTAAATTAACTTTTAACTTTTAACTTTTTGTTATTGGTGCATATTAACTTAACTTAACTGAGTTAAAAAAAATCATTAACTTGCCCAGCCTTGCAATTAAATGTCTTACATAAATATATACAATATATATAAAATATACATTAAAGTTATGGAAATTGAACCCTCATGGACTTTTTCGAGCATTCTGGATACATTTTTCTGTATTTGTGTATAACCTAAAAAAAAAATTTTAATTGTTTATATTTTTAAAAAGTTTTGTTAATTATACTAACTTGTAGTAAACATTGTTTTTGTTATTCATTTTTAGTGAAATTTTCGTTAAACTCTTCCGTGAGTTTAACGTCCTTTCAGCAGTGTCGTTCAACTATATGCAATCCATCAACCACTTTCTTTCCAAATTGATAATAGATATTGTTCTTTCATTCAGTTGGATCAATTTCCAAAAATGATGTGTTTATCCCAAGTCTTTTAAATAATTTTGGAGACTGGTGATTTAATAAATATTCCGGTAACTTTTTTGTTAAAAAGTCCCTAACATTTTCTATTTTTAAAACTAATTTATATTGAACATTTTCTTTTTCCACTAGGTCTTCACATAGTTCATTCATATTTTTTTTCTACATTCAAATTTAAAAAATCTGATCGCACATTATCTGCGTTTTCTTCTCTAACACTTTGTCGGGCATTTTTTATAGACGTTCGGTTGATTACATAATGAGCCGGGTCCAAAGAAACACTTTCAATAAATTCTGACAATAAATGTACAGCATCCCGATCACTAACCAGTAACCTTGAAATCTAAAAAAATATAAATTCAATACGTTTATCTAGAAAAATTGTTTTAAACTAATATTGAATTTGTATGTTTAACACATAAATCCCAAATACTATTTTACGGCTGACCTAACCTGACCTAATCTCAATAATATTGAATCAAAATCTTAAAATACAGTAGTTAATGTGTTGCATAATAACGTTTTTTTAACGTCGCGTAACCAAAACCATAAATATATAATATTAATTTACCTACATCAATAATTACTTACCTTGCACTTATCTAATGCTGCACAAAGCCGTGGTGTCATTATTGATTTATTGGCCCTTTTGGATCTATAGATGGGCCAGGACAACGGTTATCTGAATGAACATCACTTTCCTCGCTAACATTTTCGGATTCATCTGAACTTGAATAATATGTTGGTATCTCAACTAAAATATTTATACTTAAATCATTTTATAAATCATTTTTAAGGAACTTTAATTAATAATTACCTGTACTTATTTACCTTGTACTACTGCCCGATTAAATGAAACTGTATCTTGAAACTAAATGTTTGTTTGTAGGTATAGCTTATTATCACGATTAAAGATGTAAACCTATATCGTGCTTATTAGTTATTTTATACAATCAAAAACCACTCACTCACAAACTGACTGATCGCAACTTTTAAAAAACTCAAATCGTATGAACTTGAAATTGGAATAATGGTAGATACCTTTAATTCCATAGCCAACAGATGTGTAATAATAAATTCAATAACAACAAAATAAGAAAATCGTTGTATACGAGAATTTGTTAATTTATTTATGTATAAATATACAACATCTAATTTAAAGCACTTGTAAAAAATTAAATTGACTTTTCAGTAAGTTTATTTTTATGTTGAATGTAGAAAAACTTATGAGGAATCTTGTATACAAATTTCAAATCTTAGATGCCTATTATATTTGTATATAAAAACATTTTTAAGAATTTCTAACTAGAAATATAATTTGGACATTTTCGTGATTTTGATGACTCGTCAAAATTTTAACTTAAAAATAAATGTGGACTTACGTTCAACTTTTAAATTCTGAGTGGAACGATGAATGTATTGATTTTACAATGATGTATGATTTTTTTTGTGTTTGTGTACACGATTAATAGTCGAAATAAAGCTTCGATTTTCAACTTTAGTATCTTGTTCGATGGGAAAGTGAATATTGTTGGTGCATTGGGAAGGTCAACATTTAAAATTCTCAATAGTTTTCAAAATCTACGAGAAAAACAACATAAAAATTAAGGAAAAACCGGCCAAGTGCGAGTAGGACTCGCGCACGAAGGGTTCCGTACCATCTTCGGCTATAAACATGCCGGCAACACTGCTTATATTATATTATATTCCAGAATTTTTAGTATTTGTTGTTATAGTGGCTCCCGAGCAGTTTATTTTCAGGTATAGGGAAACCACCTGTGGTGGATTGCAGACACCTCAAGGAGCATACGTAATTGCAAATATTTTATTGACATGTTGTTTGTGATGTGCATGTGTTCCTGAGACAAGTTCCTGAGACAAGGGTAATAGGATTAGCGTTAGGAATACCATTTTTACTACGTTTGCCCATAATATATAGGTATATACACGTCTAAAATTATATTCAATCAGAACCAATAGCCCAATAGCAACCTTACAATAAACAAAAATATATTATTACCTAGGTACTTATTTTATTTTCTTGCTGGACAGATGGTTCAGCTGTTGTATCTTTGACATCCAGATTTCCTACTTTTACCGTGGATTTTCCTAAAATATTCTTTCATATAAATCTTGTCCTGACAATTATGAACACAACAGAAAAAAAACAGCCAAATCGGTAAATGCGTTCTCAAGTGTTGCCATGACAAAGGATTAGGGTCCATTTTTATAAATATATAGATAACCGGCAAACTTGAATGCTACACAATTGCCACAACCGTACTGATGGTATACCTACCTATTAATCTTTTTGTCTTCGAGATATCTCGATGCGATAGTAATTACCTAAATAATAAGAGGTGCACTCGTAATTTAAGCGACGAAGGTACTAGTAATAGATTTACCTACCGAAGTATTGTTTGGAGTCCTCGGCGTGATAACTACTATAATAAATTATAATTATAACCCAACTACCCAAGGTCTAGTCATTAAAGAGTTATTAAGTCAAAGAAAAATCGATTTTAACTTGCTAACTTACTCGTGGATTTTAGTGTTCCGTACGGTAAAACGGGACCCTATTACTAAGGCTCCGCTGCCCGTCTGTCTGTCACCAGCATTAACCATAAAAGTTAGAAAGTTGAAATTTTTACAGATTATGTATTTCTGTATGAAAATTTAAAACAAAGTTCCACGTATATAGGTACTACATTACTAATAGTAATACATTACTTTATTCACAATAATATCATCAAATATACTTAGTCATAGGCTGTTTGACAGTCTTCGCTCAAAATCGTTTTTCATATACAATGATATTATATCATTGAATTCAAATTTAATACCATCCATTGTGCTGTACAAACCACTTGTAACCTGCCGTAAAGCAGAGCGAAATCCACTTTCCTACCTTTTATATCATTGAATTCAAATTTAACACCATCCGTTACAGTGACCCATTTGTAACCTAGTGTACAGCAGAGCGATCCCCACTTGCCTACCTTTAATCTATTTTATTTCATAATAATAGATAAATCATGATTTATAAAATTGGTAGATCAAAAGGGATGTTTGGGAGGTGTAGCCATTCCAGTAATATGATTATAAAAATTGAATATCGGCTGTCATTTTATTACGGATGAGGTATTTACTATTTATACTTTTTACTAACTTTAATCAATTGCATTCATGGCACAATGCCCTCTGTAATTTTAACATACAAATTGATGCATTTATAAATTATTATTTATTCTTATAATATGTAAGTATGTAACCAAGAACTTGACAAATGTTTAATAATTTATTTATTATGTCTCACATTAAAAATAATAATAGTACTATAGTAGTTAGTAAAACACACCATCTAGCTGTTTTTTTTTTTTTTAAGTAGATAAAAATCAAAATACGATTTGTAAAGCTATTTAAGAATATTTGTGTTTTAATTGTTTAATAAACATTATTTTCATCAGTTGAAAGATTGCTTATAAAGTATATATAATATGATATTATGATTAAAGTGTTCTGTGGAGTTAAGAGTAAAATTTTAAAAAAATAACAATTAACAGTGTAAGGAATATAATATTGTTATTATTGTTTAGAAATAGTAGTAGATGATGGTATATTATAAAACAAAATAAAAAAATTATTAACTTAAAACTTTCTATACCAATATTAAAATGCTGCACATACAAAATTCAAATAATTTCTGAAAGGCAATAAATCAAAAATATTTAATAAAGGTGGTTCTGTTATTTACAAAATATGTATTTCTGGAAGAGATTCAAAAATCTTAAGTAACTTAAATATTATAAACAAAAAATTAAAAATCTCTAGGAAATAACAAAAATGCCACAGGAATAAATGAAATAATTATATTTTAAGACAGGTGTACCTATGATTAAAAAAAAATATACAGGATAATTTTGTCTCTAATATATCTCACTTTGTTTTTACATAGAATTAATAGAATAATTTATATTGGCTATCACTACTTATTTTCATTGAGTAAACAATACTTTAAAAAAAATTATAAAAATAATAATTAACATAAAAAATGAGAACGAATTGTTCACGAACACAGTTTTTTTTTTTTTTTTAACAAGTAGCAAATAACAATAATAAACAAAGTATGTTAAACTGAATAGATAATTATTGTATCATATTAAAATTATTAATGAGTAATTGTATTACTATAAGCTATGAATAATGTTAATGATTAAAATGTAATTATACATTTAATATAGGTAATTCTTAATACAAATTAAGCTAGATTAAAATAGAATAAATCACATGCCAAAAAATTGTTTCTTAATTAAATAATAAATAAAATCTAAAATATTATAGAATGACTTGATGTATTTGTGACTATTATCTATTGTATATATATTAGAACTAATTTAAAGTATTCACCAAATTTCCCTGTTTGGATAAATTGTTCAACATTATATAAATGTTCACAAAATATAATAATAAAAAATTTAATTTATTTGTATGTATGTATAATATATAGTTAAATAATATTGGAAACTCAGTCGATAAGTATAAGTTTATTTTATTTTATTTTTAATGAATAAAACATATTTCTACTTGTTCAAATCATATAAATGATCTGTTATATTATTTTATTAAGGTTCTATATAAAAGAACTTTAAAAAAAAACTGGCACATTTTTAAATAAGTTTTCATAATATTATATTTACTAAAACAGTAAAACCATGCAAAATAAACACATGTAAAAGCTATAGGAGAAAACACACAAGAAAAATTTGTATGTACAC
The DNA here is from genome assembly GCF_005508785.2 of Acyrthosiphon pisum. Lineage (NCBI taxonomy): Eukaryota > Metazoa > Arthropoda > Insecta > Hemiptera > Aphididae > Acyrthosiphon > Acyrthosiphon pisum. Next base: position 78,277,300 of record NC_042495.1, on the reverse strand, counting down.
ACATATTGGTGGTACATTTTTATATAACTAATCAAAATGTTAAAATTAATTTGAAATTTTTAAAATGTGATTAATGAATATGAAAAAAATGATTTATTGTAATGCTCTGTGATAAAACTCCACTGGATAAGAGTAATAATTCCTTAATTTTAAGGACAATTACTCTGTCATACTTGAGTATTATAATGTGTCTGAGGGGACGGGCTTTAATGACTCAAAAGATAATTATTTGCTTGCAGAGTACTTTGTGGGAGTACCATCTGGATTCAGTGCAGTGGTCTCATTGGCCGAAGGCGGTGGTGGCATGGCAAATGCATTAGTGTGCTGTGATGCACCTCCCGTAGCATTGTTTGTAGAAGATGGCTGATTCACTACAACATCATCTTCGCTATCCTCCTGGATTATAAAAAAATATATTCAGATTATATATTATTATGAATATAATTGATGAATAATTATTATTGTTTTCAATAGTCATTAGAATTGGTGTTAATCATAGAGCTTAAATACAGCTCACATATGACAAATATCATAGGTAACTCAATGGGTGGCTGAGAGGTACCTACTACCTACATACAACCAGTGGCGTAGCGAATTATGTTTTTTAGAAGCAATTGCTTCTGGTTTCTGGGGGGTGGTGGTGGGTCATAGTCTCATAAAGCCCACATACACGATCAGTCTTTAAACTTTATTTTGGGTGCTACCCCCCCCCCCACCCCCCCCCTATTTGAGCATATGAGTATCGTATACATCAGTTGGAGTAGGGTGGGGTAGGTCATAAATAATTTGTTTGCTTCCATATGATTTAAAGTTTGCTACGCCACTGCATACAACATTATATAAATATTGAGATAAAATAATATTTTTAAACATAAAATATTTAAAACTAAAAAATAAATAATAATAAAATAACATTAATATTTATAACCTAACTAATGTTTTTATAAAGAAAGATGGGTGGTATTTTATACAAATGCAATTTGTCATAGGTATTTCAAATAAAATCAGCGCCACCAACTAGTACCTAAATGTAAAAATTAAAACAAAAATTTGTTATTAATTTGTCTTGGTATACATACAAACTAGCAACTAGTGACTAACTTAAAAAAATAATTTAAAACAATTATACCCATATAATTGTTATACTTATTTCATACAAAATAGCATATTTTTAACATTGTTGATAAGCAAGCACACAATGCATTAATATATTTACTTAAGTTACCATTTGCCAATTAAACAAACTAAACAAATTTTTATTTTATACAAACATTAATTTATTATGGAAAATATAGTTAGTGCCAATTTTGAAAGTTAAAATATTGTCAGATGAAATGTTAATATCGCTAAGTTATTTCATTCCAAAACTTCTTTGCCACCACAAATTGCTATATATTAGAAGATTATTAGTGTAAATTATAAGAAATAAAAATATTATAATTTAAATTACTCATTATTTCTAGATGTTTTATCTTATTGGTAATGGCAGTATTTAGCATAACAGTGTAATTATTTATTATATTTTTATAATTATTTGGATAAAATTAGTTTTAGTTAGTATAAAAGCTAATTTAAAAAATACATAAAATAATATATTTAAATAGTATTAATTCTTTTAAAATAAATTAGATAATAATATGTTTCCTTTAAAGGAGAGCAGTCAAAATTGTGGGTGAGCACTGTCCTAAATATATAAATGGGTATGGCATTCCAATAAAGTAGTAGTTCATCTTTAATATTAGTATTGTAATTATTAATTATTAATTTTACATTAGTAATAAGTGGAATGAGATTTTTTCTGTATGCACTCACAAAATGTATGAATAAAACTAAAAGTAATTTTCAGTTTATTGTGAAATATAAATGTATTGACTATGCATGGTTATCAACTAAATAACTAAAAATAATATAAAAAAACGTTTCAACTTATTTATTTACACATAATATACTAAATTACATAATATATAAACATATATTTGTTTTGTTTTAAGTAACAAATTATACAAAAATTACCTTTTTATGTATACCATCTATATTTGAGTTCGCTCCATCGTTCTACAAAATAAAACACCGAAAACAAGCAAACATTAAATGCAAAAAATGGGACCAATGATATACAAAAAATAATAAAACTACATGATATAAGTCGAATAAGAATTGATTTAAATACAAATATTTTATTACTTTAAAGTTTTAGGACATATTGCTAGCATGCAACTAATTGTATGGTAATTACTAATTAATTATTTATATATATTTTAACAAAACTAAAACGTTAAGTTTCAATGTAAAATATATTGAGTTCAAATATAGTATACTGACAGAACGGAAAATTCTAAAATGAACAAGTTTTTATTTTTATTATTATTTACTAATATTTAGCATAATATAATACTATATTATAGTTGCAACAAATTAAAACATCTACTAGTTTATTATTAAAATAAATTACAAATATGTGTAACGTCAGATAGCAACATCTTAAATTTGTGATTATCTTATATAATATTATATAATATAAATTAAGGAGAGTAGAGATAAAAGTAAAAATACACACAAAAATAAAATTACTACTTCGGTGTATTCAATATTTTCACTATGCATTTAAGCAGGCACTACACCCACAAGATTTTGTCTGTCATACACTTGCATAACATAGTAAATCTACTTACTAGATTCTTAATTCTGTTTATTTATAGTTAATATTAGTGCAAATGTATATAATATTGAATTTGTAGAGGAGAATATAAACTGTACCTGAGCAGTTTATTTTTTTTAATTTGTTTAAGTACTTGAATAATTCATTTCTCCAAATCTATGTAATTTGTTTTAAAAGAAATAAATGTAAAAATAACATTGATTGGGCACAACATAATATATACTCCTGTACAAATTAGATAACATGTAAATTTGCTCTAATATCAACTATAAATAAACTACAGTAAGAATCAGATACATAGATTTGCTATGTTGTGTTAAGTGTACAACAGAGATAACACAAATTAATGTAGCATTCTCTTAAATATTTTTAAACGTTCAACAGTACATGCTTGGTGAGAGAATATAAGTTATGTTTTGGCGATATGGTAGAATTTATTAAAAATATTTACTGTGCACTTATATTTTGATATTTTATGCAGTATAGCTATTTTAGAAGATATTCAAGTCTCAACATACCTTGTAATCATTAGTTTATAGTTAGTCCCGTTAAAAAAAAATATGTTTAATTCTACGTAAATGTTATAAAGAAAAATAAACAAGAGAGAGAATAATGATTTTTAATTAATTATATTGGTCTAATACTTGTCACGAATAGTTCTGGGGCTTTGTTTAATGTTTAAGCTATAAAATAGCGCAAATGATAACGCAGGAGGATGAGGTATAAACAAATTTAGATAACCAGTTTAATAAAACAACCACTAATATAGTGATATATCTTATTACTGCCGTTCAATGTTGCGTGTGTTTCTACTTTACTTATAAAAAACTAAAACCTATGACTTCCTTTTATTAAAAAGTTGATTTTCAATTGGGTGATGTAATGATTTTATTTAATATTAAACCTACATTAGTAGGTGTATTATAATTTATTATTTTTTTTATTTATAGGTATCTATAAAAAAAATAATAAAATATAGGTACATACTTATTTTTTTTAATAATAAATAATAATCTATTTGTTGAAACATGTTTTTGTGAAAGAAAAGTAGGTACAATAGATACTATAGGTACTAATAACCAATATGAGTTTTTAAGAATTTATATTTTGCATTAAATTTTGCCTGAAAAGGGGAAGGGGGTTTAGGTTAGGTTTGTAAAGGTCCATTTAAGGGAAATAGGCACATTTTCTTCATGGTACACCCCTATCAAATTCCTGTGCAGGTCATTGATTAATAAAACAAAAGATAAATATATGTATACTACATTATATTATATTAAAAATATAAAATATTGTTGCATGTTATGTATTTACTAGCAACAGTACCATATTGTATCTATACTCCTATTATGATTTATTCAATACTATTCAATAATAATGTGATATGATAAAGTAAAATAAATTTGTTCAATGTATATGTTACATTAATTGGTAAATTTTACCGTAAAACCTAATCAACCACAGTAATATATTATTTATTTCCATTATTTATTTAATTATTAGACAATCTGGTTTAATTGAAACTATATTTTAAATTATTGAATATATAAATGGACTAAATTTATTAGGTATAAAATATTTCTTCTTATTGTTATATAACATGCTTACAAGTGCCCTTAGCCAAACAAAACAAACCTGAAACCTGTGTTTTTTGTTAACATTTCCAAAATTGACTGCATGCAAATAGAATCAATAAAACATTTCAATGATTATGAATACTTACATGTAGATTTGTATAATTTGCTTGTTGATCTTCAGGTACATTAGGCTTAAACTTGCCAAAACAGAAATTGCAACAACAGCAACAACAGAAACAACAGCAACATCCAGTAATTACACAAGATCCAATTATTAAAGCCTGAAAATAATAATTGAAAATTAGTGAGATGCTTTATATCACCTGTACATACGAAAATGTAAAAAAAAAAAACAATTTAAATTCAAACAAACCTTGCACCATTTTGAGGTTACAAAGAAATAAGCATTGACATTCTCCTCGCCAAACTGCTCTGCAATATATAATCCAAGGGAACCATAATTGTCATATATATTACGTTTGCTTGGATCTGTCAATATTCTATACGCCTTATTGATCTCTTTGAACTAAAAACATAAATAAATGTACTCGAACAAATCATGAGAATAAAACTTGGGTGTTAAAATATTAATTCATAACATAAGTAGCAAACCTTTTCTTCCGCTTCGGGGTTACCAGTATTTTTATCTGGATGGAATTTTAATGCAAGTTTTCGATAAGTTTTCTTAATTTCTTCCGTTTCTGCTGTTTTTGCCAAACTCAGTGTAACATAAAGAGAATCTCCAGACGTTCTAAACAAAAGTAAAAACATAAATCAGTAATATTAAGTAATATTTTAAGTTGTGTCTATACTCTACACAAAATATACATGATTCAAAGTAATAGACTTTTTAAAATAGCATCGGAATATAAGATTTATGTATATTCTTTATTAATATAACCACAATTTTTTTTTCCATTTTAGACACTGTGCAATGAATGTATTGATTTTACAATGATGTGTTTTATTATTTTTGTGACTATCATCATCTCTTTTAGGGTAGTAAAAATGCATAAATTAGAAATTGGTTTCTGGTAAAAAATTGGATCTAGTTGGTACTTCAAAGGTCAAAATTAAAAAAAATTCCAGTATTTTATAAAATGACCGACAAAAACTAAAAAAAAATTAAAGAAAAATAGTAATATTTACGCAAAACCAGTTTTTGACAATATTGATTATTTTTTTTTTTTTTTTGTATTACCCAAAAACAAATAACCGTAAATACTTGAAATTTTCACAAAATGTTTCTATTAGCATTATCTACATGGTATAATTTTCAAATATTTTGAATATTTGACCTATTTATAGATATTAGTTTTAGTTTTTTGTTTTTATGTTAAAAAAATTTTCAAAAACCTTGAAAACTTAATACAGGGTTCTTCATAAATCGTTCACGCATGTTATCTATCAATTAAAAGTGTCAAATTATTTCAGATAATATATTTACAGTACAAATGATAATTGATTACCATACATAATATTAGGTGCTACCAAAAGAAATATTATTCAGGCACAAGAGTATTTTTGGATCAATCCCCAGTGATTTAAAATAGCATAAAATATATTGTAAGTAAAAATGTATGTGCTTATAAAACGCTTGTATCTGTAGGGAGATGCCCCCTCAGCAACCCCTTAATCGAGCCTTGTAACTAACAAACATATTTCAAAAAATGAATAGGTCTGCATTGGAAGGGGTTAAACATATTATCTTTGTTCGGCGTGAACGTTAACATCAGTCATCACATTATTTAATAATCACTTTACAAGAGATGAATTTAATATAACACATCCTGTCACATGAACTAAAGCTAATATTCATTTGAATGAATATAAACCATAAAGTTAATAGGAATTAAATGTTCAAAAAAATTTTTAAAATGAGCTTTAAAATATGTTTTTTTATCTTATTTTTCAATATAATACTTGTAACAGCAACAGATAGAAAAAATATTTTAAATGCATTTTTTGATGCTTTGTTGAGTGACAACAGCCATGAGAATCGATACAAAACATTGCTGCAAACAGGAATACATGATTTTTCAGTTGGATTGTTTAAGGGATCAGGTGGTCGTATTAATAAAATATCAAATATCCAACGAACTGGTAATGTCATTGTGCACGCCGGAAAAGATGAAACCTGGATAGAACTGTCTTTCATTGTGCAACATCTAGATGTGATTTGGGACAATTCAACTTGTTTTGGAATTAAATGTCAGCTTTGGGCTACTATGTTGGACAATAAATTTGATGTGAAAATGGCTGTAAGACCGATCAACTGCCTGGTGTCATACAATATTAATTTAAATACTGTCGGAACAATGGAAGTGAGTGTGTCAGAACTACCTAAATATATGCCAAGTTTTTTATTTAATGGAGCATTATACATAGTAGAAGTGTTTTTTAAAGGTCCACTAATGGAAAGTGTCAAACATCGTATAAACCATAGTGTTATACATGATTTTATAGATAAAAATCAAATAGACCAAATATGTCTAGCCGTCAATGAAACAATTTACACCAAAATAGTCTAACTTGTATGCAATCAAATAAAAATATTTTTTTTTAACTACAATTTCATTTTATTCAACAAATTGAGAAGTCAAAACACATAATTACGAGCATAATTATGACAACACTAACAAAATTTTTATTTCTCACTTCAGTAGATACTAACATTAAGATAAGAATTAAATTATATCAATTTAATCAAGTTATATTTATTAGGTGTTGTGTAATAAGCTATATTTTACTCTTTATTTGTCAATTATTTTTTAATAATTCTTAAAACTAATTGCTTTTCTGTTGTAAAGTTTATCAGTAAAGATAAAACTAGACCAAATTATTTATGCTTATTTTAGTAATATTTAAAATAAAATCAAATATAAAACAAAAACTGTTATTTAATATATAGGTACTGAAAACCATATTGTAATGTGGATACCTACATTATGCTTTTATAATATATTATTATGTATAGTCAACTTGGTACTACTTTTTAATATCTACAGTCATCAGAGATGGGAAAATAAAATGACACTGTAACCAGAGTTTAGTAATGGTTATCCGATTACTACTGTATAGGTTATTGTTACATCATCGACTTGCCTCAACTAACCTATTAATATTTGTACTAAAATCAATAAAATACTCACTAGGTACTTGTTTAAGTAACTAACATGGACAATGCTAAATAGCTGAACATTTTTATATTTGGGAGGTTGGTTAAATTAATAATACCGGTACCTAGAATATAACCTCAAATATAACGATATATTTTAAATTTCACCTATTACCATTGATTAAATATACATACATTTAAACAATGCTATTGCATTAAGATATTTTACAAATATACCCAGATGCTCAACTATATTATTAAAATGTTAGCACTTGTCGCCAACCACCAAATGTTTAACTGTTTACAAGTAAAACATGAGTGACGGACACGTTTCTTTGAATTTATTATTTTATTTATAATAATATATGGTGACCATATGTAGATAAATAATACTATGTAGCTGGACTCACACTACATAGTGCCATTTCAAGTTGAATATATTCAACTTGTTAGCTAATGCGTTACCTATATTTTAACCTGAGTTTTAAATAAGTATATGACACACAATAATGATACAGTAAACGTGGCTTAGTGTTACATAAACAAAAGTCTCAAAGGTTAATAAAGGTTAATAATAATATAGTTGTAGCTAAATATAAATAGGTACCTAGGGTCCTAGGGCAATGAGGAGATTTTGTATTTGTTAGTGGGTATATTATTTGTGAGGAAAGGGCGGGAGGGGGTTTACGATTCTCCTTCGGCAAAAACACTTTAGGGATGTACCTCGCTGTTTCCCTCCATTTTAACACATTTAACGCGCTAATTGAAGATCATCAGCTGAACAGATTTATGGACCTGGGTAGAATAAAAACTCAAACAACCATACGCCAATAGCCATTTTCATAACACGTATCCGTCGACCACGGGCAGCCGTAAGTCGAAACGCATTGTCGTGTGCCATGGTTTTCGCTAAATCAATACCAGGCGGCGGCGGCGGCCGTTTATCGTAACATTTGTCTAGTAGGCTCTACGCCATACACCCGGCAAATATAATATCATAGGTACGCTGTTCGCAATATTAATTTACAATTATTATTTTAATATACTCACGACAACTTCCTCTTGTCCATTTCGACGGTGGCGGATTGCACGGGCGGTACGGTTGTCGATAAAATATGGTAATGAAAAAATGAAAACTCCGAAACGCCTTATCAATACGTTCGTGGACCCGTAAGCGGTAGATGCCAGATGGACTAGGATACTGTCGCTAACGTTGTTGTCGAATTTTCCGGTATCACGTACGACAGTCCATAGTGAGGTTTCGGGCGTGTGCGCGCGCGCGGGTAGCAGATGACAATACTATAATATTGTTAGAAGACTTAAAGACGGCAAACGACGACGAGATGCTTTGCCGTGGCGAAAGTAAAGACGACGTTAAGACAATAATTACGAATATTAATTACTAGTGATACTGACACGACGAAATAACCGATGTATCATATTACTATTATTTATTATCGTACGTAAACGTAGGAATAGTTAATATAATATGATGTGTTTTTATTACTACTATATTAATATAATAAATATCATTACAGTACTATAATTTTAATATTATACCCTATAGGTATATGTATGGTATACTTTATCTACTGGAATTGATCGCGATTCGCGACGTTGGGCGATGGCGGCCGGCGGGTGGTCGCGTTTTTCTAAAGTTGCGCAAGCGCGCCAAAACAGTGTGACCGACATCCTCGATTCGACCCGATACCTGCTACTCGCTCGCCACACACACACTGCACGCACTGATGTGTAATAATTTTAAATAGATGATGGATGAGCCGATCGGCGAACCGTCGCATATTTAGCTGTTGGTTTATATTTATCATAGACCACGATAAATGTATTTAAATTTATATATTATTTATATATTAATATTAATTTCCTGTACTCATGGCATAGACCTTATACTCATAGACGGAGCATGGTGGTAGCATGATATTATTAAATTTATAATGGGTGGTAGTTCCGCCAGTAGCGTATCTTGGATTTTTTCAAGGGGAGATATACAATTTTTAATAGACATTCAGTAATCAGTATACTTGTATATACTCATATTATATTTATATTATTATATACATGTTATATTATGACCCCCCTCCCCCCATCCACCGTAGATAGACCACTGATTCCCGCGTCCAACGTGTGTTCTTCCATAATTCTGCTCAGTGGCGCATTATTTACTATTTAGGAGGTTGATTGCGCCCCCAGCGCCAAATTTTTAACAGTTCTAGGGGCGGCAATTTTGTTAAGTGTATTATTATTTTTTTTTTTAATACAAAATGTGTAATATTGATTAACAATATTATGTAATATTATATAACATTTTTTATTGTAAAACATTGTATAACATTTTTTGATTAATCAATGATTTTGTGACAACGGATTATCGTGTCCATGAAGATTAGAGATATCTCGTTTGATCGTACCCAACAGATTTCTGTTTAAATCAAGCACGAATTAAAATTAGTCCGTGGTATATAGTATAGAAGTCTGTGTCGTATCCACGGTAATCTCACCAAAAACTTTTCCCGGGCCGGGCTTTAAACATATTACCGGGCCTGTAAATTATCAGCCCGTTAAACTTCTTTTGACTTTTATCTACCTAGGCGGCTAGGCGTTATGGTGCGTGTATAAAACCAAGGTGGATAAATAAATATAAATATATATATATAAATCCATATATTATATAAATATAAATCCACCTTGTATAAAACATACCTACTTGATAAGATTGATTCTGTATCTGTGGTAGCCAGGGTGCGATTCCCCACCAAATCCCCCCTCCCAAAAAAATAACATGTGTTTAAGTAGGTACTTATTGGCTACTATACAATTTATTTAATTTAATATAATACACGTTTTTATATTACATAATAATATTATTATATTTATGTAAATATTGTGTGAATATTGCTATTGCTATTTCTATATCATGTATTTATGTAAACAGTGAACCTGTATTCATAATTATTCATACCAACTGCGTCTGTAGGTACATAATAATATAGTATTATATAAATTTATACACAATAAAAAATAATGACTACGCATATTATATTATATATATTATATAAGTCCAATATCTAAAACAGTAAGTCATAAGTATAGAAAAATATTTTAAAGCTTCAACTATTTAGACAAATTTAATCATTTTTATTTTTTAAATAGAGCACAAATTGTTGTTTAAATATTTATCTCTATTGTTCTCCACTATAAGCGGATAACATAATTAAACAAATTATTACATACCAATATAACTATAATTACTGGCAGACTAAATGTTACGTGAAGTAATTTACTTATATTAAAGTGTTTCCTGCCGGTTATTTTCTGTCTTTTATCGGTATCGGTTCCGAATTCCGATACCGGTTCTCCAAAAATAAAATAACGGTTCCAGTTCTTAATATTTTAAAGGTTCCGGTTCCAGAACTGGTTCTTTTAGGTTCGGTCCAGCCCCTGAATAGAACACGTCTATAATCCTATGTTGCGTGTGTGTTAGACAGAAACAGAAAATTACTGACTGAAATCGACAATCGCCATAATGACTATTCTTTGAACTATAGTTTGTTAGTGATTCTGAATCCGTAAAAATTAAAAGCTGTACAATAAAATATACTGTCTTTTTACAATATGAGTATAATATGGACATATGATTATTGGTTACAAATTTCATAGTGCCTATAAATGTATAATTATTAATTGGGAAACAATTTTGTAATCGCAGCTGTGAAAATATTCATATTATAAGATATATATTATATACAATGCTGAATGCATTAAGTATTTATATAATATTTATATATACATATTTTATACCTTTATATCTATTTAGGTACCAGGTATTATACTAAACGGCTAAACGTGCCTATACTATTATCTATTGTCTGTAATGCTTATGGTTTTATAGGTGGGTAGTACACGAATACCATTAATTAAATATACGTACACCTATATGGCATTACGGCCATACTAACATAATATATAATATACAAGGTGTAACAGAAAGACTTGACCAAAAAAAAAAAAATGTATGTTACTTAAACGTATGACAAAAATTGTTAAAATTATATGATAAATAAATAGCTTAAGAAATATACCCATGTTAGCAAATTTTTAAAAAAGTTATTGCGTTCCAGATTAATTTAATCGAAAAAATATTGATATTTTAAAAAATTCTAAAAAATAAACTACTTGCTTTAGATAAATTTTTTTACCATCCAAATTATTCTTATAATCAGATTCACAAATTGACTATTTTGAATTTATTCAAAAAAATTTAAATCAAATTTAAATTTTTTTATTTTTGGTATTAAAAAATAAAAATAATTTTTTTTATTACACGTGTAGCGCGAATGGCTATAAATAATATATAAAAAAAAAGTTTTAAAATATTGATTAGAGCAAAAGTTATTCCAAAAGTCAGTTATATCTGTTACACCCTGTATATGTTACATATAAATAGGTATATATATAATAATAGGTATATATTACATATTACATAATAATTATATTAAATATTTCATATTTTAATATTTACCTATATACTAATCACATTAGCTACTATTCATTATGTTTAAATAATAAAACAATTTGTTTGTCTACAGAAGCGTTAAAATAAAATAAGTTATTGAGTAAATTTAGGCTCTTATTAGTTACACAGTACAGTGGCGTATTTAGTATTTTTTGTTGGGGCGGATGGCAAGAATTTTAGCTTACAGATTATGATGTAATAATTATAATAAAATAATAGTAGTGTATTTAAAGAGCCATGGGGGCGGATTTGTCCCCATATCCGTCCCCGTAAATACGCCCCTGACACAATATAATATACTAATACAATGAATATTTTATACTTTTGATAATATTGTATTATCTCAACTGAATAACCCAGGTTCACCCGTGTGCAGTTTTTTAATTTTTTGTGTTATAACTTGTTTTTAACTAATTTTTATATTACCGGTAGAGGTTGCCTTTAGAAAGTTTAGATGATTACTATTATAAATATTATTATTTATTTGATCACCTTGTTTTATTACAAAATACTTACTTTCTAAATTTTTCTGATATCTCTAATAACGACTCTGAGAATTTCAGATCGATCAAGTAGTTTTTTTTGTACTTACCTATACAGGGTGTCCCGTGAGGATATACCCATTACTATCTCCCCATGTGTTTTGGGTATAGTAACCGGAGCCATATGCACAAATAGGGGGGCCTTTAGAGGCTAGCCCCTCAAAAAATTCCTTAGCCCCCAAACATTTCCTACATTTTGTTTTAAGCTTATTCAATATTATTAAAGTAAGGCTTTAGCCCCTCCAAATCCCAAACGCTATTGCCTATTTACGGCATGACCGGAGCACAATTTTGTGTGTGTGCATACATACGCCTTCGATTTACGTAAGTACCTATACAGTTTGTTTACCGTGCGTCCCCACATGTGCATATACCTACGCTAAGGTGAGAAACCACATTATATTATAATATACATATTAATATTAGAATTTAATTTTAAGCTTTTATCTCACAAAATTAGTAGGATTTTAGTTTAAATGTTCTTCCTCTCAAAATTTGGTTAAGTCTCTTTTAAGTAGGTCAAATTAACATTTAAATACATTACAAATAAATATAATTAATTAACAATCTACATTTCCAATATTTCATTTATATATACCTATATACTATTCAATATTTTTGAATTTAGGAAAAAAAATCCCCAAAGCTCTTACGTACTATTGGGTACAGTTGTCAAAAAAAATAATTAATAATAATAAAAATATATAAAATTTGAATGATAATTATTATATTATTATAAATTGATAAATAGGTACATATTATATTATATGACATTACTGCATAAATATTTATTTATTTAATCATTTATCAATGGATAGGAATACCCTTCGGCCTTCGGTAATAAAAATTAAAAGTACAGTTCGACATCTCAATTCGACAAATATTATACTGAAATTAAATAATATTATATTATAAACCAGTTAGTTATTATAATTTGTATATTTTTTTCATTGTTAATAATAATAATATTAAGATAAATATAAATTATGACAATGTATTTTTAATAGTAAAATATGTATACACAAATACCCCCAATCAAAGTTTCAGTTTACATAAAAAAGATTATAAATTATAATAATGAAACACGAATATGAAACACTTAATAAATATTAGTCATTAAATAATTGGCTTATTGTACTACACACATTAATCATTCTTTATAAATGTATGATATAAGTATGTATAAAATTATAGGTATGTAATAAGTGATTACTGATGTAGAACTGATGATAAGTGATAACCTTATATCTATAGTTATAAAGTAGGTAGGTACCTAGTACCTAATACCTACACAGATATTTATACAGTGTTGGGTAAGTTACTTTTAAAAAGTAATTAATTTACTTTACTCGTTACTCAAATAAAATTGAAGTGAAATTACTTAACTTTTCAAATAGAAAAGTAACTCATTACTTTCTCGTTACAAAAAAAAAATTAATATTTTTTTTTTTTCAAATTTCTTGGCAATTATCATTCTGCAGGCAATAATGTAACTTTTTATAAAAATATATTACCTATGCTAAAAAGGTATAATTTTAAAAATGTGTACAAAAAAAAAGATGTACAGTTTATAATACATATTTACATAACAATACTACAATAGTAGGTAATTACTTATGAGTTATGACTATTAAAAAGTAGTACCTACTTATTAATTGTAGCTACTTATCAATAGTAATTAATCATTATCAAGTATAGTATAGTTTTGTATTTGTGTCACAAAATGACAACATAAACCTATACCTATACCTATCTGTAGAGTGTCAACTGATCAACTGACACCAAATAACGAATAATAGCACTCAATCTTGTATTTGTGTTATTAAATATTATGTTTGTGAAAATAAAATCATAATACATAATATCTATATTATAGAACACAATTATAACTTATACAATCATAAAAATAAACCTTTTCTTATAAATGCCAAATGTGAAATGGCTATAATGATTTATAACAGTGTAATGTTTAAATATTTTGATTTTATTTAATTATCAGAAAATATATAATGTTATATTCTAATGTAAATTCCAAATATAGTAATAACTAATAAGTATTTTCAAATTGAGCAGTTTTTGTACAACACTAATTATTTATAAAACCTGTATAGTTAATAGGAGCGTAGGTATATAACTCATTACTCATTAGTCCACGCTATAATAGATATCATAGGAAACGTTCTGCGAAGGTACTTATTTAGAGGAATCAAATTAAATAATAACTTTTCTCGTGATTTACCGTGCAATTGGACATATCAAATGTCAAAACAATTGAAAACTGAATTGTGGCGAGTTAAAATTAAATATATAAACATAATATAAGATTGATTGGTAAACATAATAATACCCGCATTACCTATACATACCTATATTTATTTTATTTTTTTTTTGGTAATAGGTAGGTACTTAATAATTCAAAACTGTAACGCGTTATTTTATAGAAATTACTTATCAAAAGTAATTTCCATTACATTTTCGTTACTAGGATATAATTCTAATGAAATTACGTAACGCGTTACAAGCAAAGTAACGCCGTTACAGCAACGCGTTACTTCCGTTACGTTACTACCCAACACTGTATTTATATAGTACCTACAGTACAGTTAGTATCGATATCTGTGAGTAGTTACAAGCGGTAACTTGAAATATTCTTTGTCGAATTACATCTCGTCATCTATGCATCATAAAATTTTAATTATAATTTGATTCGTTCATTTTCCTTTAAGAGGTTTAACATAAATAATAAAAAAGTGGGTATGTGGATATCGCTCTGCTGTGCAGTAGGCGCAACCAGAATTTTTTCAATAAAATGGGGGGGGGGGGTCTATACTTGTTAATTGTTAGAACATATCATAGAAATTTTAACCACAAACTTAGAAAAAAATCTGATACGCTACAATAGGTATTCAATGTTTAATAATATTTTAGAATTTGAAAAAATACATAATATACTTAAAGGTATTAATATTTTTGTAATTAAAAAAAAAGTAAAATAATTCATAATATAAAATCTAAACGATGGTTTGAATTAGCTAGCTAACGCGTATTTATAATTCAGATGTTATACCTACTGAGTACTGTCGTCAAAATGAATATTTGGAGCATCTATTGTGGTCAAAGAAGTAAAATAAAAATATGGGACGCTTAAAAAACCAAATTTAATTAATAAATAAATAAATTATTTTTACATATCTACATAAGTAGTACTATATTAGCCAGTACCTGGTAAACAAAATCAATTTTATTTTGATACTGATGGTCGATACTTGATTAATTAAGATTAATATATGATCAATATTTATATATGAGTTACCATAAACCCGACTAAATATAATATAAAGCAAATTAAATGTAGCTATGTGCAATAAAGCTGATGATGTCATTAAATATTTTTTTTAAATTTTTGCCTATGCTGTTTTATATCTGCCACCGCCCACCGTACATATACGTCCACCATGTTCTATAAAAAATACCGATTTACATATTGTACGAAAAGATTTTTCGACTTCATCCAGTGGCGCAAGGGCTTTATCGATTCCGCCGTAAATTTTTTTTTGTTATTCCTACCTATCTACCTATTATCTATTTGTTATTTAAATAATTATCATATAATTACAGTGTTATAGCTGCTGGGTGTACTAATGAAATAAAACATAATATTTTATCCCAAAAAATAATATTAACATAAATGTAAATATAAGCCTTTTACATTTTGTTATTATTAAAATAAATACTTTACAAATATTCAGTGGATTATTAGCCGGCGGAATCAATATGTAAAAAGTTTGGCGCAATCCATAGATTTCTTGCAGGTAAAAAGGTAATTTCGGCGCAATTTATATACGCCCGTCGCCCGTGGTGCACACTGAAGGATTCAAGGGTAACAGCTGCTAGCCCTGATTTTTTGGTGGATGAGTGGGTGAGTGGACCCCCTGGCCCCAAAATATTTCATTATAAAAATTCTACTACATATGAAAATGTTAAAAATAAACTATTGATCAATTATAGGCTATAGCCATTAGCCTAATGGCCAATATAGATGTAACTGATTCAATATGCTATCCCTATTTATTTTTGTGTGTGCGCCACTGACTTCATCAGCATAGAAAATAGATTAAACTGGTTTCACATTTCCTTCTGCATAACGGCATGTAAACATAATGTTGACCCGGAAGAGTCCAAGGAGCCAACCAGGAGTATCATCATAGTGTCCAATACATACTAGAGTCCTAATTTAGGAATCCCAGGAAGTATTCTCAGGACTATATTCTTCATACACAACATAATTGTTTTATTCTTCAGTAAAACATATTATTATATTTATATTTTTAAATTGTACTAGTGTAGATGATTATTTTCAATTTTGGGCTGATTAGCAAATCGTCAAATTGTTAATTAATAATTGATAATACCTAAATTATATATTATTATGCTAATATAGATAGAAATATATGGCCATAGATTTATAGGTGCAAATAGGGGGGGGGGAGCTTTAGGGACTAATTATTATCGTTTGACACATGAATGACTCCTCGACGGTTTTTTTCATGTAGGGGCCGATTTTAAAATTTCCCGGTAGGCCATATTATTAAATATGCTTCCATGATATTTTTCAATAAATAAAATCAATAATTTTAACAGCAGGCTGCGTCGCTCGTTTTATACTTTCCCAGTGCGTGATCACACTGCTATCGTGACCGAATGTGTGAAATACAGCTGTGCTGTGAAAAATAATAATACGTACATGGGTACTCTCCACCCCGCCGATCATCACCACCACAACAATGTCATTACTCACTACTACAACAAACTGTCTACCACCTCCACCCGCTTGCAGATAACTACGTTTATTTTACGTTGCGTACAGCGTAGTTAAAAGTTTTATGGGTACTATACCCACGCTCAACGCTGATTGCCAAGTGCCCAAGTGGCAAGTGGTCACTGGTCGGACTGGTCAGTTGTCAGTAGTCAGTACTCAGAGGGAGAGTATGTCAGTGACGAGTGACGAACGACGTTGACGGAAATAACATTCCACTGCGCAGCTCCGCGGACAGCACGCATAATAAACATTATACTTCATAAACATAATATATTTATGTGTACAATGTACATAATTTGATACACACGCACATTGGTATACAACATAACAGACATTATCATATTTATTGCATAATCGTGTCGTGATCGTTATTATTATAATTCGTATTTACTGCGACGCACGCAGTCTATTGTTTTCGTATCAAACTTTTGCATTTCACCAGCCTACAAAAAAATACAACAAATTGTGTTTCAGTTGGACGCAAGTAAGTGACAAGTGTTCTTCGTCTCTCTGTTGTTTAATTTTTTCTCGTAGCAATCAAAAATATCATTGAGTATCATTGGGCTCGCTATAGTTTTTGCTGTGTGGGTGTTAACTGTTGACGCAATTCCGCAGGTCGTGTTGGCGCGTGCAGTCAAGTTCTATCCTAATTGTCGCTGGACACGCGCATTGCAACGCGATCATGGCGACCAGGAAGAAGGTTCTACTGAAAGTGATCATTCTGGGTGATTCAAGCGTGGGTAAGACGTCGCTGATGAACCAGTACGTCAACAAGAAGTTCACCAACCAGTACAAGGCAACCATCGGCGCCGATTTTCTGACCAAAGAGGTGATGGTCGACGATCGGATCGTCACAATGCAGGTAAGCAAGCACACCCGGTCCGAATCCTTTGTGGCTTTGTGCACGTCGGCCGCCAAGGTCAATGGACGTCGGCCGTCGGGTAGATTGATTGCGACGTCGTCACGTCGACAACTTCCTTAACCGTGGGGCTACGTCGTCGTTGTTATCTTTGATAAGACGTAATATTATTAATTTTTGGTTTCGGCCATGACTATAGTTAATTCTATATATCTATTTAATAATAATCGATATAATCGATATATAAATAATCTATATAATCGTGGTTTCCGTCTGGAACGCATTATATATTTATATCCTATATCCATAAATTATAATACGTAATAATTAATTTTATTATGATTTATGAATTTTTGTCTTTTGGTATAATTATTATTAATTTTTATTTTATACATATATATATATATATATAAGTATATGAATTATATATATATATATAAGTATATGAATTATATATATATATAAGTATATGAATTATGAACTATACTTTCATTGGCCTACAGTAGTAATTTTAGATATAAGATTTAAGACACCTACAACTGTAAAATCTGGGATCAATTCTAGTCTAGTTTTTCGACAACACGTCTCATCTCACTTGTTTCAATAGAATTTTTGCTCGACGTACCTAAATTATTATAATGCATGTACTTATGTCACAAATAAATCCATTTGTTGTACCTATGCTGATACTTTTTTTCCCATGATCCAAGTAAATATTGAATTAGATATCGATTGATTTCTGAATACCTAATTAATAATTATGATTTATTAATGTTATAATTTAAAACTCTGTCTAATGGAGATACACAGTTTATATAAACACAATTTTAATACTACCATATTGTTTACTTGAAATACCCATTCTGTAATAGGTAGATAACGAATCAATTTATAACAACAATTCAAAGACGATATGAAAGTAATATTTCCTTGAAAAAACTTTATAATACAGATTAAAATTACTAATCTTTGAATTGATATATATATTCAGGGTGATTTTTTTAATACAAAACCCTCATTATCATCATTCATTTTTGTACTCAGGTAGATTCTAGAGACCTAAACTGGCCGTTTTTTTTTCGTCCCGAAACTAGGCCTGGTCTGTAATTTTTTTTTAAATCCAACCCAACCAAGCCCGTGATGACTAGGTACCTATATAGTACCTACTACCTATTATATACTATCAGTAAACGAGTAGTGGGGTGAATAAATTATCTATATAATTTAGCATATTTTTTGTGAACATTGATCACATCGTGTTACCAATTAAATCAGGTAGTTTTATTTTTAACCGACCTGGTCCAAAGAAAAATACTACGATCCCACCCATAACCAACCCACAATATTTATATTATGGCACGGCCCGTGCAGATCTCTAGTGTACCAACCTATTTATTACTTGCTGCGTAACTAGTTTGGGATAAAATCTTTTTTTATTATAATTATATCAAGCTGATTTATGAAAATATTAAAAGAGTCTTTAGGTTATGAGCAAATATTAAGTATTGGGCTATAACATAATATATACAGTGGTGTTCCAATAGGGCAGGAGTTACCATTTAATATTTTTGGAGGGCCACAATGAGAATTTTGATAATTTTTTTGGTCCATCAAAATTCAAATCAAATACTTTTAATATATTATATTATAATGCAAAAGTAACACAATAATAATAAATTAAATTAAATTAAATATAAATTTATAATACAAATAGAAAATTGGGTTAACACGTTGACTGCCATGCTGCAGCCGATGGCCACATGAATATGTATCATTGGTACGCCAAGCAAATTTTTAGTGTCATTAAAAATTTGTATATATACTATTGAATTGGAAAAAAAAATTTTAAATAGGTTTATTACATCAAAAAAACTTTAATTATTCCCATTACGCCACGGCGCATTTTTTAGTTCTTTATTGTTGCGCCTTGGAAAAGTTAATATAAATCCAAATTCATTTATGGCAGCCGGCGACCTAAAAATTATGCGGCCGCCTAATAAGTAGAAAAAATAGCAAGTCTTGCTCTCATCAAACTTTTTGAAATTTGGTATATGATTTGTGAAAGCTATATTTGTGCATTTCATTATCGTTTTTTACTTTTATTCCTTGTACTCAGGCCGCACAAAATTGGTCATTGGTTACCGCTGCCTTAGGGTATATGCTGACTGCCGTCAACTCAGAATTTTCAACTTTTCGATAACAGAATTTTTTTTTTTTCATGGTATAATAGGTATTATAATTTATTTTCGTTTTTGATTTCGTTATTATATTTTTTCTGTTTTTGAAATTTTTCGTTATCGTTTTACAATCATCTTTGGTTTTTGTTTTTTTTTTTTGTTAAATAATGTTTTTTAGAAATGTTTTCCATCCAATGAAACTACACTCACTGTATGATATAAATAATACTATTCATCATTCAATTAATACTATTATTTATTATACTTTTTTGTTATTATGACGTATAATAGATATGGGATACAGCCGGTCAAGAACGTTTCCAGTCATTAGGAGTGGCATTTTATCGTGGTGCTGATTGTTGTGTATTAGTATTTGATGTAACATCACCAGGATCTTTCAAATCTTTGGATGGATGGCGGGATGAGTTTCTAATACAAGCATCACCATCAGATCCTGATCATTTCCCTTTTGTGGTCCTAGGCAACAAAGTTGATTTAGATAATCGAGCTGTAAGATGATTTTATTATTTCTAATATATTATAATTATTTATTTTATACAATATATATATATGTATAGGTGTCCACTAAAAGAGCTCAGCAATGGTGCCAGAGCAAGAATGGCTTACCATACTTTGAAACATCTGCTAAAGAAGCAGTCAATGTTGAACAAGCTTTTAAAACGATAGCACGAAATGCATTAGCTCAAGAATCAGATGTAGAGCTATATAATGAATTTCCAGATCAAATAAAGTTGGACGGCGGTTCTACAGACAACAGGTCCTCGGGCAGTGATAATTGTGCTTGCTAATGATAGTCAATTATTACATTTCCTGGAATATTGCTGTCTATTATCAACATACTCCTTGGCTGAGTTTCTAACAAGATACAAAGTTATTGTCTTGAGTATATATATATATATATATATATTATATGTATAAATTAATGAAAAAAGAACATTATATAAACGTGGAGATAGTCTATTATTTAATATTTGAATTTAAGTTATAAATATATATTTTATTTGTTTCTACTTATATGTATGGTCACATTATACCCTAATATGATTTTTATTATTATTATTATTATTATTATTATTACTTTTCATTAATTTGTCAACAGAATGTTGAGTATTTTGTTGTACTTATAAAATATCTAGCTTATTTACAAATACTTTAGAATAAAACATACATATTATATTATATTAATATGTATGTTTATTTTCAGTATAAATATTGATACATATTCTTATTCCTTCATTTAGTATACATTTTTACTTATGAAATAAACTTTTTTTTTTCTGTGTATGTATAGAATTTATATCTGAACAAAACCAATTTGCTTAGTAATAACTACATTTTATACCTACTAAAAACAATTTTTTTTAATATTATCAAATTTTATTCCTTATTTATCTTAATATCTATACTCCATTAATATTTCTATAATATTATATTAATGTTAGGAATAATCAACTACATTGTTTTTATCTATATATAAAGGATGTTCTACCTTGTTATTTTATCTGTAAATGAATTACAAAATACTAACAATCAATAATCAAACCCATTCTCAACAATAATTGTCAAGAGGACGTGCTATGTGTTGTATCTGTCTCACAAATGTACAACATAGCCAAAAACTGTTTTACAGGTAACAACTTTATTTTCTATGTATTTATAGTAGAATTACCAAAATTCCACAACGCACAGGGAAAAACATTATCTGTGACTTAGCATTTTAATTTTTTAATAACACTAACCAATTATTTTCAATAATTAAAAGAAAATGTTCTCCATCTGATAACTAATTGTATTTATGTTATCCGAAAAATAAAAGCGCTGTGCCACAGGCAAAGTTATTCCCTATGTGTTGTGGAATTTTGGTAATTCGACTATAAGTACAAAGGGAGTAAAGTTGTTATGCAGAAAACAGTTTTTGTCTATGTTGTACATATTTTGTAAGATGAAGACAACACAATATGCGGGTCCTCTCGAATTAAATTATTAAATTAAATATTGTAAATATCAAGAGTTCAATACTAAAATATCTGCATAATTTTTCGACAACAATTTTACCTATTTATATAGGTATATAATTAATATAATATTATAGTATTACCTATAAACTTGTTCAATTAGTTTTGTATTAAGAGGATGCTACATTTGCATGAATTGTCTCTGTCTTTTAAATGCATAAAATAGCAAATTAACCTATTATCTAATCTAGAAGTAAGAATTAAGAATATAATCTAATGAATCTCATAGCAAGGGGTTATGATTTTATCCAGTAGCCCCGCTTTTAAAGCTAGAGGCCTTAAGTTAGGACTCGGAAAAATATCATACGTATTATAGAACCTAAGCTATGGGGGGGGGGGATTGATCCCCTTGATTCCCTCCCCTCTGTAAATACGCCACTGGTATAAAACTCGGCGCTACACACATAATTAAACAGCTGAATATATTATGAAGTTCTAAAATATAATTACGGATTTCATCTATTCTGTTACTAAAGTATAGAAGTCTCTAAAACTTCTAAACCCGGACTTAACCACTATATATATGTTAACAAATAATTGCCAGTCACATTATTTCGACTAATTATTATCGCGTACCTACACATCCAGATAAAAATTAAAACACATCATAGTAAAATCAATATATTCATCGCCCCACTCAGAATCTAAAATTAAAATTTTTGGAAAGCCTGGTACCCACCTATAATAAATACTAGTTCCAGTTTTACGTCTATTTTATATTAATGTAAAACCATTTTTAAGGACTATTATCCTTAATACAAATATTTTAATATTTAACAAACTACTCATTCAAATTTTGAATTAGGTACTTCAAAATATATAAAAAAAACACTATCAACTAAATAATTTACAGTAAAAAAAGGGGATTCTCAATGGAAAAACAAAAGTATATAATGCGTCAGAATGCGTCCGTCACTGCGCATGGGCACGTAGCCGAATAGAGGGAGTGGCATCATGGTGGGAGAAAACAGACGTCACGTATTACTATATGAATGCGCGGTTTACGTATGGACTCTCGTGGGCCGGAGTATATAACCATGCTTACCATTCCCGTTTCCCACAGATAATATTATCTTCCCTACATCGTGAATTATGATTGTTGCCATAGATATTAAATAAAAGATATGGCGATATGTCATTTTGTACATTTCTTCTTTACGACCACGCTTCTAAAGACCGTGTTTACGACTTTACATTGTGTTTAAACGTGTTTCCCTGTGATTATGTTCAGAAATACTACCAAACCACCTACAGGTTGTCAAGTTACAACTTATAATGCGTTATCATACTATTATGTAATAATTATTGAGTGTTATAATTTATATTTATATAATTATATCACACAATTTGAAATTTTGAAATAAGGATGATTTGTAAACAGTTTTAGATTTTAGGTAACGTCTTAATACTTTGTATTTTTAATTTATACCATAAAAATACCTATTACAATATAATATTCTAAATTGTCAATAAGACTGTGTGTTCTATATTCATATACCTACCTATCAATAATTTAAATTTGTAATTAGTTCATTATGCTATTCATGTTTTAAATAAACTTAAGTACCTAACTAAAGTATACATTTTACTATTAATACATTATAATTCATAACGTTTATCAGAGTATAATGTTTAGGTAATATTATTAATTATGTGTTGATAAGACAACAAGCATTGAGAAGAATATTTATTTACAAGGTAACTTTTTAGTTTGTTTTATATACTTATAATCATCTTATTATATAAGATGACGCACCCACATTTTTCCTTTAATAATTTAATTAATCAAATTCTGATTTTTGGAATTTTTAAATAATATTTTAAATTCTTGAAATTGTTTGTACTACTTACTTAAGGAGTGTCCTGTGGCCTAAACTTCTAAATTATACAGTGGATAATTTTTCTGAAAATGTTAGCGTGTTGGAATTAAAATTGTAATAAGTAGTTATTGAGTTTTTTGCTTTGTACACCAAGTATAATAGATCCATGATAACGGGTTAGGAAGATATGGAGGCTATGGTGTTAAGTATTAATCCAACAAAATTAATGATTTGTAAAAATGGTCAAAGTATAAACAAATACTAGATTCAATATTACATCTTTTATATTTAAGTAAAACCACTTTAAAGGACTATTAATCTTAGAATAAACATTTTAATAACTGAGAAATTACTCATTTGAACTTTGAATTAGGTACATCAACATTTTCAAAAAAAAATCTACTAAAAATGTACAGTAAAAAAGGAGTGTTCTCATTTAAAATACAGAAGTTTGTGTCGTCACAAGACAATTCTTAAGTAGTACAATGCAAAAATGGTCTGAGAACATTTGAAAATTCTAATAGTTAGAATTAGAATAATTTAATTATTGGGCATGCTTGGTGAATCACCATACATATACAATATACTATTATAAGGCTTAAATATTAGGTTACTTTGTATAATATATTGATTATTTAAATCAATTATTTGATTCATTATTGGACAGATCATGCACTATACTCCGGCCCATGAGAGATCATTACCGTTTCGCTTATGAAGACTAACTGTATTCTCTTACTACTTTCCCACTTTGTGCCATTCGGTGTATGTCAAATACGTGGGGATGCTCGGAATCAAACGCGGATACAGTAATGATCTTTAATGGGCCAGAATATAGTAATATTTAACATGATATACAAAATTTCAAAAATAGTAATAAAAAATTAACTTAATTTATCTATTCTATTATAATAAAGAGGTACAGTTTCTAAGGTTGTAGGGGATAATCTATGGATCTACAGAACTGATTTTGAAAATTCTTTTACCAATAGTAAGCTACATTATCCCTGAATAACATAGGCTAATTTAAAAAAAGGTTAAGTTAACCCGGGGAGGTGCTCAAACAGGGATTTTGAAATTAACAATGGAAATGTTTGTAAATTGTTGCTATTCGTTATAGGAGAAATAATTAGTAGAAATTAGTATTTATTTATTAATGGTTGCCATTGTTATTCGGACAGATCAGGTACAAGTAGAGGTATATGCTTGAAATGTTCACATGAACATTTTTTTTTTCATTGAAATTTTCAGCAACCTGGAAAATTTTCAAAGACTGAAATTTTTCAAGTTCTTTCAATTTTTCTATTTTTTTTTTCAACACGACTTAGGTCACCATACATGAATACCAGTAGACGTAGACATAGGCTGTATGCACGATTCCAACTTTGTTATATTGGTTGCCATTGGTTGATCGAGCAGATCAAGCATGCATACAATCTAAATTTTGCACAATGTCTACTTGTTCCGACATAGTTGGTTTGCCTACCGGGGTGGCTGAGTGGCCCTTACTGCAGCAAGTTACATCCAAAAGGAGTTGAATAATCACAATTTTTACGGGCAACTAAGTGCAGGATTAGCTATATTATAATAAATTAGAAGAAATATGGCATATAAATTGTGTACAAATATATTTATTAAAAATACAAATGTTAGCAATCAAGGTAAAGTGGCCCATACCCAGTAATACTATTTACATGGCCACTGATGTATAAACTTTGAGGGGGGGGGGGCTAATCCGTATACTCTATTCCAATTAAGTTAGGAATAACAGCGCCACTTCGAAACTGTAGAACCCCTGTGATTGGACAATAGCCGGCAGCCAACGAGACTGCACACGAGACAAAAATACTGAAAAATGAATTTTTTTAATTTCTTGGTTAATTAGAGCAGGTACTTTATTGTTAAGCCATAAAAAACTGAAATATAAATAATTCTCAACAATCTGGCTATCATTGGATTTGTTTTGTAAAGAAGAAATTTCTTGAAATTTGGTGTACCACAATAGATTACTACGGTGAAAGTTGGTGTTATGGTATATGATGAAAAATTAGTTTAAGTTTCATTATCTACATAAACATTTTATATTTGCCTATATCAAATTATCATTTTTTGATAAAACAAATTAGATTCTTATAGTTGTTGATGATTAGTATTTGCTAATTGTTGGTTAATTTCCTGGGTGCTCTTGTTATTTCTTATACTTATGATCTTGCTTCCTAAATAAAACATTTCATCAACTTGGTGTAGTTTCTGGTTACTTGCCTAAGTAAAAATAATTACATAAAAACATTTTTTTCTACTATTATTATTGTCTAGTTAATGTAGTATTTTATTCAAATTAATTAGTTTTTTTTTTCTAGAAAAATGTTTACTTGTTCAATTTGTGATGAGACATTTGCTGGAATTCACCTCAACTCTACTTATACAACACAGTGTGGCCATGTCTTTCATCATCAATGTCTTATGAAATGGTTAGCAAGGTAAAATAATATATTATTTTAATTTTATTTGTTATAAACTTATTGCTTGAAAAAAAATTTTATTTTTATGTTTTATTTTTGTGTTTAAAGATCAAAAACTTGCCCGCATTGTCGTTCATCAGTATTAGAAAATAATCTGGTTAAATTATTTTTGCAAGTTGATCCTAATGCTCGAGAAACATGGAATAAAAAAACTGATGAAGAAATAAATACACTAAAGTAAATATTTGTAATTATTAATATTTGAACTCACATATAACTATATAAGGAATATTGAATGATAAATTAAATTCATTTCATCATCCTTTTATTCATTTTGAATAAAATAGAATATAAGGTTTTCTAACATTTGATCTAGCATAATCGATAAAAGAAAAATAATGATTTATTTGTTTAAGTTGAAGGACAGTAATAACTCCTTACAACAGAATTGATCAGTACAAACCGATTTTTCTGTTATAAAGAAGTTTCCGACTAGGGAGATATCCATTTTATATGGAGACATGGAGTCTGTTATAAAGAGGTTTTACTGTATCTTCTTTGATTAATATACTTGAATTTATTTTTTTTTATAAAACATTATATGACATAAATTAATTTTTTTTAACTATCCAAATTTTGCTATTCATTATCCAGTACTAATCAAAATTACGATAAATTTATAAAAAAAATAGTAAGTCTTAATCAAATAAAAAATGTATAAAATATATAATTTAAATGATTTTAAATTTTATTAACTTACAATATATTGGAGAAGAGGTCCCCTTTTCAGAGTACGATTCATTTTGAAAATTTTTTAAATTTTTGTGACCCACAACATACTAATGACTGTTATTTTTTATTTTTTTTTTCATTTCGAGATAACTTTTTTAGTATGACAGAGTTTTTGTGACACGTCACTATGTCACTGGTACACTCTTAACCCTCACAGATAATGACAAAACATTTCAAAAATCACGTGGGAAATTAGGAACTAAACTGCATTTATACCAAAGTAATAAATTTAGGTATAATACAGTTACATGGAAAATACTCTTGATTTTATACATAAAATAAATATATATTTCAAAACTGACCGCAGCCCACCAAGCAATAATTTTGACCCACAGTTTGGAAATCTCGGTATTGGAATATTATTTATTTTAACAGATATCTGACAAATTAATAGAACTAAGAATATTTAAATTTAGATAATTTATTACTATTGAGTAACAAAATTTATTTAAAAGTATTTCTATTTATACTTCAATTCAATTTTTAATTACAATAAACTAATGTATTTATTGTATAATAAGTACAGATTTTTTAATTTTTAGGGAGCATTTAAGAAGAATAAAAGAGAAAGAAACCCGTAATACTAACTCAATCTATTGTCTTGAAACTCAACTAAAACATACAAAGAGTGCTTTAGACATTAGCAATAGATCTGTTTATTTATTTAAAAAAGAAGCTGCAAATCAAAAACAGAATAATTCTGCAATTTCTGCTGAACTAAAATTAATGACAGTGTAAGTAATCGTAGCATAATATTATGCAATTTTTTTTATTACAACTTCATAACACTTTATTAAGTATTTTTATTGCATTTGATGTTATAAATTTTTTTTAGACAATACAATGAATCGGAAATTGATAGAAAGAAATTTCAAGCCGGGTATTCACTCCTGCAATCAAAAATTAAATCTCTGAACCACGAACTTTACGATTTACAATCTTCAAACTCATCTATTATTGAGTAATGTATTTTTTTCATTTAATTTAGACGAGTTAAATATTGTGTTATTTGATATTGGACATACTAATATTATTTTATTGATCAATTAGTGAATTAAAATTTGAAATAGCTGATTTAAAATCAGAAAAAGCGTACTTTCAAAGCAGATGTTATAATATAGAGAATATAAATATTGAACAACCAAGTACATCTAAGGTAATTAGTATTTTTTTTTTTAGTATATGTTTTCTTGTCTTTCGTCTAATGCAATGGTTCTCAACCATTTTTTGTTCTTGGCACCTTTAGATGTTTTTTAAAAATTCTAGGTCATTTTGCACGCAATAATGCAACTAATTATTTATTTACTTACAGTATGATGGTATATTTGTAGTATGCATGTTTTATATTTTCAATAGTTTTGCGGTACATTTGTTGAGAACCACTGATTTAATGTTATAAAAACAATATAATAAATAATAATATACAGTATGTCAAGAGTTTTATAAACGAGATTTATCATAAACTATATAAAAGGAATCTTACTTATTACACGCAAGTGTTACAATAGTGGTGGCTCTTGCTAAGGCGTGGAAATGGAACGCTCCATATGCCTTTTCTCAAAACAATATCTTTATTTTTTTTAGAATCAAATCTTTATAAATTGTTGAATCTGGGTGCAATTCAAAAAAAATAATATTAAACATTTTTATGTAAAAAACTATTATGTTGTGAACTTATTAGTGCTCATAAAGTAAAAACAGTATGCAAATGTATTTATGTATTTTGAATGGTCGATAATGCTGCCTATTAATTCTTGACACTTTTAGAACTCTGAATATCAGTAGAAAGTCTTTTGAAAATTAAATTCTGCCTTTATACAAATGAAGAAAAAATTTAAATTAAAACATTGGAAAGATCTCGGCTGGATTTAAATTTAATAAAAGTTACAAACCAAAAATTGTGGCAATATATTTGTCACTTTACCATTGACTATTATTCCAAATATAATTCCTAGGTAGTATAGTGGTAATTAATAAATAATTATCCGCGCCTGTCACACGGAGACTGGGGTTCGATTCCCTGCCGGGGAGCCATTTGACTCGGCCGTCAACAAATGTTGTGGTTGGTCTTGGAGAGAAATATCGAGAATTTAATGAAAAAATACGCATGGTACAGGATTTGAACCCGCAACTCATGTGCCGGACTGCCGGACACATATCAGTGAGCCACTACGATCTTATCATATTAACCTTGATATTCTCCCTCTTGGGCCAGATTGGCAGTGTGTATGGTTGAGGAGTGAATGCAGGCGCTAGGCCATGCCAATTTCGCGGATATTTTCTGAGAAATATAAGATAATATATTAATTTAAAACAATAAGAACATGTTACTTAAAAGCTAAAGCTTTTTAATTATTATTTTGTGTACCAACTAATTTTAACACCATTGTGTTACAAATATCTAATTTCTCCAAAATGTATATTTCAAACTAAGTGTCATACAATTAAAAAAATTAATGTTACTCTTAACTTTAGGCACACTGTATATTATGATATATTTTAAATGTTTTATTAATATTATATTTAATTTTGTTATTCTTATAAAAAATGATATCATATTTAATTAAAATAGATATATTGTAAAATATTTGAAGTTATTTATGTATCCATATTTTTAGATGAGTATTGAAAACAGAAATGCAATATCACTTCAAAATCAAACTAAAAGTGAATATTATGGAAATGATCCTCAGTTACACAGTATGATACCTTCTAGTTATATATTTAACATTTCATATGTAATTAATACAATTTATTTTTTAATCCATAGTATCTACCAAGCAATTTCTATTGGGATGTGTATTTTTATTTGTCGAGGGCCAAATTCAGCAGGAAGTTAATCATTTATGCAAAAACACTACGCCCAAGGATAATATTATTAAATATGGTGGATTAGTTGAGCAGTTTTATTCTGTTCGTATTACCCATGTAATTTGTGTCACCCAAAAACATCCTATAGTTGAACAAGTAAAAATTATATTGATTTTTTATATAAATATATAATAATAGATAACTTTATTTTTTCTTTATACTTTCATCAGGGTATAAAAGATGGTAAAAGATGCGTGACTGATTACTGGCTCAGCGATATAATTTCTAAAAAAAGTATGATACCACCTTGGCTAGCTATTCATTTTCCCATACCATATAGGTAAAAAAAAATTATATATATTATATACCTAATATTATAATAACATAAAATATATTGCAGTACAAACTTGGAGTTAAATCTAAAATTGTCATAATTGAAACAAATTGAAGAATTTTCATTTTATTGTTTTAAGATAAATATTTTCCTGGGCTTAATATACAATTATATGCTTTTGGCCAATTTTGTATAACAATTAAAAATTATTATATTTTTCTTATTTTAAGATAGTTGATTAAATGGTAACCCTT
>NC_042495.1:78238687-78246350 GCF_005508785.2 Acyrthosiphon pisum | reverse complement strand
TTTTCTTTTAATTATTAAAAACTATTTGTAATTGCTATATAAAAAAAAAAAAAAAACCGCTACGACACAGATTAAGTTCTTCCTTATGTGTTGTGGAATTTTGGTAATTCTACTATAAATGAAAAAGGGAGCATAGTTGTCACGCGCAAAACAGTTTTTGCTATGTTGTCCATTTGTAAGACGGAGACAACGTATGTGGGTATAGCATCCTCTTAAGCGTACATTTTAAATTTCAAATCTTGATGCTAATTTTTTAGGACTCCTACTTATACAAACTAAAATGTTCATAGAACAATTGCTATTATAGTAAAACCTTAAAAATTATTAATTTTTAATTTTGATCAAAATCTAAAAAACACAAAAAATTAAATTGTTTTTATTATTACTTTTTAGAATAGACAATTTGCCATGTCAAAGTTTTCAAATTTCAATTGTTAATTTTGGTATAAACGAAGGTCATATAATTAAAGCAATGATTGAACTAGTCGGCGGTAGTCATGTTATTAAAGAAGTTACTTCCAGAACTGATGTTGTAATTAGCCTGAAGTAAGTCATTATCATTAAATATTATATATACTTAATAATTATAATATATTATTATTATACAGTAAAACTTTTTTTTTGGTCCCATCAAATGTTTAAAATACATGAATACATAATTCTCAAATAGGCACTATAAAAAACCGTAAAAATTATATTAATAAATTGTACTGTGGTAATGTCTTCTAACTAACTTTGATTTATTTTGTGCTATTAAACAAAAGTAAACAACACTTATAAACAAAAACTTAACAATCAGATAACATACTGAACAACTTCTGCCACTTTCAAAAAATTACCTTCAGACTTTCACCCTGTGTCACTGCCTAAATTCTAAAGTTGCAATATTACTCGACTTTCAAAAGGAGTTTGAGTAGACTTGATAGCATTTTTTTTTATACACATAAATACGAGTTCTGAGTTGTTTTTCTCTGAAATAAATTTAAAAATTATAAATATCTATAACTCTAATATTTCTGATAAGAATAATACCAATTAGATAGAATGGAACTCTGCAGTATTGGTGTACACTAACAACTTTCAAATACTCGGGCAATTTTAAGTACTCAAATATTAAACTTGAACTTGACTCAAAAAATCAATATTCTTGCAACTCTACTAAATCCATACCCATACTAGTTATCCTATAATAGTGTTCAATATGTTTGTTTTTTTCTAATTTAAGAACCAATATTATAAGAAATAATTTAGAATTTATTCATTGATAGTTTACTAAAATTATTTTAAATTCCAAAAGCATACAGAGTGTAATAGGAGGACCTGATGAAGTTAAAATTAAATAACTTGTGTTTTAAATTTTAATTAATATATTTAAATTTTTTTTTATATATATACACTTTGTTGAGGGTTATAACAATTTTTGATTTTATTTTTTAATACTGAAGTTAAAAAAAATTAAACCTGAGTTAAATTCCTATTGAAAGTTTCAAAATACCTAATTTGGAAATCTAGTTTTTAGAAATACCTTTATTATAAAAACATTTATATAAGTCAAGTGTAAAATTCTATGAAATCATTAATTTTAAAAAGATAATACTTTTTGAATTCAAAAAGATTTTTACGAGTGGATCAACTTTACTTCATAATAATAATGAGATTTCAAAAAATTTTAAAATATAAACTTCATGACTTAAATAAATGTTTTTATTATAAACATTTTTCTAAAAGCTAGATTTAAATTTGTTTATTTTCAGTATTAAATAATAAATAAAAAATGGTAGGCAATTGTGTGTTGCTTTGCTGTACAGTAGGTTCAAGAGTGTTACTGTAACGGACAAGCCTGGGCGTAAACGCGTTAAAAAGTTAAAAGTTAAGTTAATTTTAACTTTTAACTTAATTTTTTAAATTTAATTTTCAATAACTTAATTTTTAACTTAACTTATTTTAATTGATATTAACTTAATAAATAACAAGTTACTTTTATTCAAATTCAAGTTAAGTTAATTTATAAATAATTAAATAATAAAAATAAAAATTATTATTGATATTACATAACCATTTACTAGAATAGGGAATTACAAATATAGTTAAATCAATTTCTTATATAAATATTTTACTGAATTTTAAAGTTGGCTATACTCTCTAAAAGTTTTAGACTTTTAGTTCCCTGAAAAAGTATTCTGAGTTTAAAATTAAGTGCATTCTTAAATACCATGTTATTTTTATTTAATAATTTAAAAAAAATGTATAGTACTTATCTGTATTAGTGTATTAATAAATCAAAAGGTTGTATTTGTTTTGGCATTTTCAATTTTGTATTTTTTTCGTACCTACTTCATAATTCTATTAATTCAGTACCCATGTATAGAAAAGCTATTGGCTATTTCCTGTGTTTAATAATATTTATGATTTTTATTATTTAAAAGATATTATTGGGTATTTATAAAGATATTATAAAAAAAAAATAAATAACTTAACTTAACTTAACTTAATAAGTTAATTGAAAATGTTCATATAACTTTTACCCTAACTGAGTTAAAAAAAAATTAGGTTTACTTTTATATATTAACTGAGTTAAAATGTTTTACATTAACTTAACTTAACTCAGTTAAAAATTATCATTAACTTGCCCAGGCTTGGTAATGGATAGTATTAAATTTGAATTAAATGATATAATTTCATTGTATAAGAAAATGATTTTGAGCGAAGACGGTCAAACAGCCTATACAAAGTATATTTGATGATATTATTGTGAATAAAGTAATTTATTTATAACCTATTTACGTGGAATCCTCAGCTATAAAAGTTGAACATTTTATACATTTTTAACTTCAGAATAATTAATACATTTTGTCTAAATGCTTATTAAAAACACAATATATACACAATTTTTTTTATATTTTTAAACTGCTATTATAAGAATATAACGGGAGCCTTGTATTAAATTTTCACGCATTTTGGCCATCAAATAAAATTTTATTGATATTTATTGAAAAAAAAAACTAAAAAAATTGAAATTTGAAATTGTCCATAAACTGATCAAAATATTTACAGAATGTTTTGGTGTATAAAAAAAGGAATATAAACATTCAGTGAAATGTTTATGTATCTACGGTCATTCATTTTAGAGTTACACAAAAAAACCAAAATTGAAAACCAATTTAGCGTTAAAACCTGTTTTTTCTTAATTTTTGCTTTTGAACACTAATAGGAATATTGGATTTTGACCTCCCCAATGCACCAACTAGATTCACTTTCCCATCCAACAAGATACTGAGATTGAAAATCGAAGCATTATTTTGACTACTTATCATATGCACAGAAAAAAAAACACATTATTGTAAAATCATTACACTCATCGCTCTGCTCAGAATTTAAAAATAAAAATGTTTTACTATACTGTAGCAAAAACATTTGTAAATGATAAATTAAATAAAAAAAAGTCATGTGTCTTGTATTCCTGTTACAACCTGTATATATACAATTTTCTTGAGATTAAGTAAATGTTAAATTTTTTTTGTTAAAAGTTTTAAGTTTTCACTATTTTACTTATTTTTGTTATTTGAACAGTATGATTTCTATCAAAAAATTAATTGTTTAATAATTTAATGTACTTATATTTTTAAATGTAGACTAGAAGGTGAACTTGTAGAAAAAGCTTTAGCAATTAATAAACCAGTGGTGAATGTCCAGTGGCTAAATGATATTCTTTTTGGAGCAAAACTTGGTATAAAAGAACCCGGAAATTTAAAATATCAACAATTTGATTTATATAATCCATTTTTAGTGAATTATGACATGGTCTCACATTTAATGGGTATGGTATCAATTATTTATACTATTTTGTAACTTTTAAATTGTTTGCCAATAAACTTATAGTTTTATAGTTGACTACTCAGGGTGGGTTGCATAAACGTCTTGTAGCGCCTTACCAAACCGTTAACCGCCAACAGTTCTGTAAATTATCAATTACCAGACCTGAAACTACAGATCGGATTTTGGTTTGGTAAATTACAGATTGGTGAAATATCATTGATATTATCGATGTTATTGGTGGTTTTATTTATTTGGTAATCGCGTTTATCAATAATTTAATTTTTCTTTAAGCTTCTTTATTCTTTATAATACTAGCACAGTTTAACACAATCATTAACTTTATAGAATGAATAAATTACAGGTCCGATAACAAATTTTCAGACTGTTCTTTATACAATCCGCCCTCAATGTCAAATCTTTATCCATAATTCATAACTAATATATTGTAATTGGTTAAGAGGATTTCACACCAAAATGTGTTGTCTCCCCCTTATGTACAACATAGATCCTTTGTATTCGGTCAAATCAATTTTACATTGTTAGCTTTAATTTTAAAAAATTGTACCAGTGTTTGTTTGTCTGTTTTTATAATATACATTTTATGATAATTTAAAATATTTTTCTTTAAAAATGTCAATAACTTACTATTTAAACTAATTAAAAT
Organism: Acyrthosiphon pisum; assembly: GCF_005508785.2. NCBI lineage: Eukaryota > Metazoa > Arthropoda > Insecta > Hemiptera > Aphididae > Acyrthosiphon > Acyrthosiphon pisum. The sequence goes on along the minus strand of NC_042495.1, from coordinate 78,241,870 downwards.
ATCTTAAAAAACCGCCTTACAAACACATGTTTTTTCCTTATAAGTTTGATTATTCGTCAATTCACTATTTAAACTAACAACTTAACCCATTAAGTCCAAAGTAATTTTTTTTTTAAATATTTATTGTTTTTATTTTCTATAGTTACTAAAAATAACCAATTTAATACAGCTATTTTTAGAAATTATTTTTCGCGTTACCATATGGGTGCGCTAGGACATAATGGGTTAAATTTGGTTTGTTCTATGTTTATAATTGTATTAAAATAAAATAAAATAGTATGGAAACAACACATGGTATGACATCCTCTTCAGAATAAAAAAAATTATTATAAATTATAAATATTAAAATAACATTTTTAGAGGCCTGGAAAACTCCTTTGTCTATCAATAAAAATCAACAAGTATATGATTTGACTTTAAATCCAGATAGTCCTACAAAATGTAAAAGACAAAAAACAACATCTGAATGCCAAAACATGACAAATTTAATTAATGATGACATTGATGACAATGATGTTATAATTACTTATATAAAAAGTTTACCATTAAAACCATCTGTTATGTTTTGTGGTTTTACAACGGACGATAAAGAAATACTTAAAATGGTATTTTGTTTTAGTTTTTTTTTTATTATATAATATTAAATCTGTTGTTATATTTAGATAGTACTTTTATTTGGCGGTACAGTGGCCAGTCACTGTTTTGAAGCAACTCATTTAGTCATGAACAAGCCTATACCATCGATAGAATTTTTTGGCTGTCTTTCCACTGTTAAATATATTCTCAATGAAAATTGGTTAAAAGATTCACATTCCAGTTTAAAACTTCAAGGTAAAAGTTTTATTTTTAATATTTTTAATTATTACACTAGTAATAATGATCTTAATATTAAAAACTTTGGCAAATAGTTAATTACTTAATTGCTTTATATAAATAACTTTGATATTTTAAAGTATTCCCTAAATCTATAACATCATCATAATATTTGGATAAGCTGGTTACTGGTTAGTGATTAAAATGTTTAAGCCAATTTAAATAGAATATTTAACCAATAAAGTAATGTAATAAAACCCAGTATTATATCATAACTTTCAAGTATCTCAAAATATAATATTTGTTACATTTTACTTGAAAAATATTCTTCTTAAACAAAATGAAAGATAACTTAACATATGAACAAAAATGTATAGTATCCTGTATAATACTATGTTTAGTCTAAAATGAAGACCTGACAAAAAAAATAAAAATATGATGCTACTTAAACGTATTACAAAAATTGTGGAAATTATATGATTAAGAAATATATTTATATCGGGAAATATCCAAAAGTATTATTTTGAAAATAGTTATTACGTTCTAAATTAATATACTCAAAAAAATATTGTTATTTTAAGAAATTCAAATAATAAACTTCAAGATTTAGATAAATGTTTTTACCATCAACATTTTTCTTATAATCAGATTTAAAAATTTGCTATTTCAAGACCGTATTTTAGTGTGCTTCCAGGGGTTCTGGACCCCCTCCTCACAAATGTCTTCAATATGTCTTAATTTTAACCAAATGTCATAACTTAAATTCATTAAAATTACAATGTACATGTTTTGGACCCCCAAAAACTTCCTGGATACGACCTTGGCCTATTTTGAATTTTCCAAAGAAATTTAAATCATATTTTAAATTTTTTATTTTCATTATTAAAAAATAAAAATAATTTATTTTAATATTATACGTGTATCACAAATGACTACAAATTATATATAAAAAAAAATTAAAAAATATTGATCAGAACAAAAATTATTTCATTTGTTAGGTCTTCCTGTACACCCTGTATATTATAACTACCATGGTTACTGAACATTGTTTTTGGGTTTTATCATTACGCCGTATCCTAGCTAATTTACACGCATACAAGGTAAAACAAAATCGCTTGTAATTCACTGCATGCGAGCAGAACATTAAGGTCAATATACAAATCGCCCGCACTAGCTAGAACATTACATTAGGTTTAAAATAATTAGTCTAGTCTAGTTTGAAAATTGGAATTACCTTTCCGTTTTTCAACTGTTTTGCTATGTTCCATTTCATTTGAAATTTGTATACTAGAGTAATGAATACCTAAGTATTGGAGTCTATACTACTGCCTTTGTATTATGTCTTGCATGGTTATTCGGCAATATAATTTAATTAGAACTAAGTTTTTATCATTGTTGTTAATAATTTTTTTCCACTATGACACATTTTTATCATGTTTTTATAAGATGTTTTTACAAGATCTCATATTAAAAAAAATAAATAAGATTAATGATTTGAAAAATGATTAAATATGAAATGGATAGGGTCCCAGATTTGTGCGCTCCAAAAAGATCTAAATATGGTACTGATGTGCTCTAAAAAAACAATTCAAATATTCTCTTAAAAATGAGAAAAATAATTAAACATTAAAATATGATTTTTTATGGACATTTAAAATTATTTAGTTTAAACAAGGTACACAAAAAACAACTCTTGTGTACTTGTCAGAAATTAGTATATTTAAAATTTTTATTCAAAATAATTTTTATTATTGTATTGTAATAATATTTTTAAAACAATTTGAGTAATGAATTTTCAGATGAGAAAAAATATTGTATAGAACATGTACAAGATAAATTTTTGGGGTCATGTTATATACCGGCAATTCTTGAAAACAAGAACCGTCGTTTACTATTTAAAGACTTATCATTCTTTATTACTCCTGGAATTATATATCCACCCTCTCTTTACTTGGACCAAATCATTTCTTCTGCTGGTGGTACAATTGAAAGAACAAGAAGATCTTTGGAGTCGATCCGAGGTTTGGCACCCAATTCCTATTTTATAATCTCGTGTCAAGAAGATCACTATTTGTACAACGACTTATTGGATATTGATAATGGTATAATAATTTTAACATAGTTAAGAGGACGTGATACCCGCATGTGTTGTCTCTGTCTTACAAGAGCGTAACATAGAAAATTGTACGCTCAGCAGAACACGTGTAGCTCCGTGAATTTAAAAATTAGAGTGAGTTGACCTCTTATAAAATCTAAAGATAAGATTATTATCTAGGTATTAATATTTTAAGATGTATAAAAAATTTACAATTTTAAAATACTCATAACTCGCGTTAAAATATAAAATATACTAAAAAGCATATGAGGTTA
>NC_042495.1:78215676-78238522 GCF_005508785.2 Acyrthosiphon pisum | reverse complement strand
AGATTTTATAAGAGGTCAACTCACTCTAATTTTTAAATTAACGTAGCTACACGTGTTCTGCTGAGCGTAAAATTTGCTATGTTATGCACTTGTAAGACGGAGACAACACATGCGGGTATCACGTCCTCTTAATCTTTTGTGAACATTTATGAATTAAAATACTTTTTTTTAGTTGTTTATTTACCGGAATTTATAACATGTTCAGTCCTGGCGCAAAAAGTCCAACTACAAAAGTTTTTACTGAATGTACCTGCTCAAAACTAATTATAATATTTTGATTGTGTATACTTAATATTTGTGTAATAAACATTTTTTTAAATCCATTAAAGTTGAGAATATTTGAGAATAATACATATTTTGTTCTAGTCTGTATTGTTATTTTATCTTAAAACTACACAAATATGTGCCATAATCACAATATAATTGTACAGTAAGGCTGCCACAGTAATTATAACTTATAAGTTATAATATTGTAATGAACATTGATAAATGATTGACTCTTGACTTGAATGTGGTGTGCATAGATTTATAATAAACTAGCTGATCCCGTGCACTTTGAATGTACCAACTCTATATGCCTCAAACTTTGTTCAATTCGTTTTTTAATATTTGGTGTATGATGTTCAAAATTTATCCTGACTTTTCCGTTGCCCGGAAGAAAAATTCTGATTCGCAGCAGTAATATCAGGTAGGCAATCTACCTGCGGTAGATCGTGTACTCTGTGTTGTTTGTACGTAAGTGTATGATTTAACTCTAAAGTATCAATGTTATACCAAGTTTGTCGTATTCCACCTTTAGTGGATTAATATAATCAATTAATACAATATTGTAACCTAACTTAACTTTACCAATATCAGATGAATATAAAAAAAACAAATTTGACCATTTTTAAATTAGCCTGTCTTTTTCCCAGAATTCTAATCTACACACAAACATTCGTTTGTATATATTTATTCACAAAAAATAATAATAAAAATCAACAAACATGCCCGATTAACCAATAGCAACCAATATATAATACACTGTTATATTTTTTACATCCAGATTTCCTACTTTTCTGGTAGATTTTCTTACGTAAAAACCTTCTGGTAATTATGAACATCTGAAAAAAAAATTTAGCCAAATCGGATCAGCCGTTCTCAATTGATGAGGTAACGTACATTTTTCACGTTCCATTTATATATATATAATTGCTGTGTAATATTTCAAGGTAATGTTTTTAAATATTCATATCAACTAGGTAACTAAACTGATATAATGTTATTTTATTTAACTTAACTGAAATATACATAATATACAATATATTGAAGTTTGTGTTTCCATTTTTTGTTTTTATAAAATTACTTAACAATTCTTAAATTATAATAATAAAATAAAAACAATTTACAATGTAATTTTAAAGTTTATAATTAATTAAAATATTTATATTTTAATTAATGTTGAGTTTAATTGACCCTTGTGTTTTTATACTTCTTAAACATTATCGTTTTAATAATTAATGAACATTTTATTTATTTTAATAATAATGATGTAAGTTTGAGCATTAACATATTATAAGATTTAATGTAATAAAAATGGAATAATATAGTTTTCTCCCGTAGATACTAATAATTAAAATATTCATACTATACTCTATTCCAAAAGAGAACTTACCAATTTTGCGCCTTTTTTACCCATAAACTATTCACTACCTATGTCGTTATAAGAAAGATACGCGCCACCAGATGTTGCCTTGTATATTATTCTCTTTTGGAATGGAGTATAAACATATTTTGAATATTTATATGTATTAAATAGCAATTTAAATTATATTATATTTTGTTCATATCAATTAAGTGCATTTTTGGTCGGATATTGAGATTATCTTTATACTTTAAAACACTTGAATATAATAATTAAAAGCATATATTATGAATTTACCAACAATTTGCATTGCATTGGATGACTCAGTGGAGTCAACTGAAAGATGTTCAAATATTTTTGTAATACATTTTGACTTAAAATTAAAATTTATTAGTTTGTATTTAATTTGTTGTATATTATCAATGAATACTAGTTACTTACTTTACAAAGACAATATAATTCAAAGACCTTTTTTGTTATAAACTATGTTAAATTGAAATTTAATTAATTAATTTAGTTGAAAGTCAAAATACAAATGTTTTAATTATAATATTATAATACAGTAAAACCTCTATATTCCGGACCTCATTAGTCCGGACTTCGCTTAATCCGGACAGCCTTTAAAATACGTAAATAAACCGGTCGTAGGAAAATTACACTAGTTTTCACCGTAGATTAAAATAAACATGAAAACGAGTTCTACAAGTTTCCTATAATTTCGGGTTATTGCGATAACATATTTATCAATACCAATTGTCATTTAAGTTATCCAGTAAAATATGCAATAAAAGATTTATAGATTTATAATTTTTGGTTATTTTGTTTAATCTGGACTTTCATTAATTCGGACAACCTAGAGCCCCAATTAGTCCGGATTAATGAGGTTCTACTGTATAATAAATGTGTATAGCCTATACAGGTATTAATATAAACCCTGATAATGTATGTAACTATATTACTTAAAAAAATGTCAAATACGTTTCTTTGCTCATTATTATTATTATTTTATTTTTATAAATATTTTGTTGGACTTTGGCATCATCTTGGCAAATTCATAAAAATTATTAAAACTTAGTAGTTAATAATATAAACGACTTGATAATTGTAAGCCAGTTGCAATAATAATACTGCGAGTGCTTGCGTCACAAATCAGTTTGCAAGACCAAAAAACGATGAAATAATATTATATACAAAATATTTGTTACATCTACCTAAAATATTTAAGCCCAGTTACCACTAAAAATTTTTCGATGAATAAGTCTGAATCTAATACTGCTATATGAGCTGCTCTTCCTATCAATGAGTTTGCGGTATTAGGCAATGCATGATGTACATCGTAACGGATAAACGTAACATCCAGTTTGTTTATTATTGGACATAAAATATTGTTCACCATTTCTCGATATGCCAATCCTATAATATCGAAACACACAGATTAGTAATTAACGTACAACATTTTACAATTATTTATTTGCTATTAATATATTAGATATATGTTTACCGATAGGTGATGTATCTTTAATAGCAGCTTTGCAGAGCTCGATTCTTGCTGAATGAGGTGGAACATATCTATCTTGAGATGAACCAAATAATAAAACATGCTTAAAATAACTTAAATGACAGTTTTGAGCTAGTTGATAAAGGAACGTTTGTCGAATGTCTGCAGCGTCTTTCAAAGATAGCTGGAGTAAAGTACCACTTTTTTTAACTTTTTGCATGAACCATAAACCTATAAAAAAAATTAATCATTCTAATAACTGTAGGTGCCTATCACATAACTAAGTTAAGTAACACAAGTCAGAAAATGCAAATTTTATAGGAGAGACAAAACAAAATTGTTGGCGCAAATGAACTTACGATTGTATACTTAAATAATATTATTATTTTGTACTAATATTCTTAATCATCACGTTGGACATAATATGTTGTAATACCTTCAAAAAGGTCATAAAAAGGATTTACTGATTATAGAAGAAAGAACTAACTCATTATTTCAACAAAACTTGGGCTTGCGTTACTTGATTTCTGTGGTAGGTAGAGAAATACAGAATTAATATAGTTACTCCTTAAAATTTTATCAGTGTATTCTTAAACATATTATATGAATGACAACTATATTATGTGTATTATAAATTGATCGCATAATATAACATATGTATATTATAAACCTAACAGCGGTTCCCAAACTTTTACAACAAAGGCACCCTTGGAAATAGTTTCCTGTTTCGTGGAGGAAGGTGGAACCCCAAGGCCTATAAAATTAATATTTTATAGTAATATTATACTTGTAACTATTATTTAGGGGAACTTTTTTTTTTCAAGTACCCACCTTTAATATAAAATAATTTGCTCAATATTCACATACATCTGGCGCCTGGCGGAACCCTTGAGATTGTCTCATGGAAAACGAAACCCTTAGGTTCCACGGAACACACTTTGGGAATCGCTGTTATAAAATATATATTTAATTTAATGGCTAGTATTAGTTACCTACCCATATTCACTAATCCACTAGTATTGTATAAAGTTCCTAAATGAGGACCTGAAAGTGACAAAAATGTATGCATTTTTGGTAGTAAATGTTTCATTTGAGGTCGAGCAATTGCTGCTCTAATGATGATCGTTCCTAACGAATGACCAACAAAGCTTATCCTAGATGGATAATGTGGTAGTTGGAACGAGGATATGTGACTAAGAATCTCATTCACCAAACGATCAGTCATGCGTTCAAAGTCCGAAAATGTATCACCCTGAAATTCACAACCCCGTTTTTAATTAAATAATTATAATTGATTTGTTTAAAATAAATTACTTGGTTTCTTTCAGACATGAGAAACTCCAGATGAGCACCAGGCAAACCTAATTTTATGTACGTCTTGACTAAACGTAAATCAGCTGAATTACCATCCAGTCCATGGACACATACTATAAGGTGAACACCTTCTGGTGAAAACATGCGTAAATCTTCGCTGATGTGAAAGTATGGTAATGTTGAAGCTAATATATGAGCGTCACTAATAATACACATATTATTAATATACAAAAAATATATATTAAATTTTAAGTACCTACCTATAAATAACGCCAGTAAAACTCATTTGTTTTTTAAATTGTTCCTTATATTTCTGAAACATTGAATTGTCTTCGACGCTGTTATACGAATGAATACGGCCGTCAGCTTTTATGTCTTTCTGTGTTTCGTCTTCGTAGTACTCCGGTTCCATACTACTTTTCTTGGTTCTGTTAGATTTATATTTAAATGATTAAATTAGAAATAAGCTTAGTATTGATTTGAATTTGATACCTGACTATAGGTTTCTTAGAACTTTCTGAAAATTTTTTCTGTCTCATCGCTAATCGATGTTGATCATTCCATCTAGCTTCTTTTACGGTTTCGTACATATGATATAATAAATTGTCGACTGAATCTGGTGGAGGAATCGTATCCCTAAAAGGTTCAGGTGGAAGAGGAATATCTCTAAATTGTCTGGGCGGTGGTAAACGAACTTCTTCATATGTCTGGTCATTGGTCGTTAACTTATTAGCCCCAGATGGTTTAATAAATTTAGAAGATTTTATTTTTTTTTCAGTTAAGGTCATTTTTCTGTTTGGTGACTCTTCAAGTAATTTTAACAACCTTCTTTGTAATTCTCTTCCTATGTACAAATCATGTTTTGTATCATACGGATCATCCACTGAAAATAAAATAAACATTATAACCATTTACTGAATAAACTAAAAAGCCGATTAAAACTGACCTTTTGGAGTAATTTGACCAGAAAATGAAGATATCGAAGACCGACGACTAGAGACCCATCCACTTTGTTCTGAAGTGATTTCACTATCAGAAACCGATGAAAATCGTGTCACTGCTGTTGACGGTAAGTCTGGCATTGACTCACTACTATTAGCTACGGTCGAAATTAATTTATCATTTACTAAATCTGGTATTGAAGTCGTACTGTTTGAATATTTAACCATTATTGGCGACGTGTTCAGTGCCTCTAACTGAAGTGGAACACTAACACTAGTCCCCAATTTTGAAATAGGAGATTCCTCGCCCGACGATGGTGATCTAGTCTTATTTACAGCTATTGGCTTTATTTTTTCTGTCATACGTATAGGTCGATAAAATCGTCTATCATTTCTCCGTATTGGTAAAGAGGCATAACCATTTGGCTGTATTCGAAATTCGGGAGGTTTGATATTATCTTTTTGACGGCGAGGTAGTGTCATAACTTTAGTATTTTGAATAAGATCTAATTGTTTATATTTTGAGTGCTTAGGTATTGTTGATCTTTCAGTAGGATTGCCATTATTATTTTTTTCGAAAGTTCTAGAAAAACTAAGTGGTAATGATAACATAGGTGTATCCATTACAGTCGATCTTAACAACTGGTCTAACGATTTGCTGTGTCTAGTCTTAATACTCTGATTCTCTGGTTTTTGATCAGTATCCGTACCTTAAAAGTGTAAACAGTAATGATAATTTACAAATTATGTTATCTAAGCTTGATTGGTTATACATATTCATAGTCAAAGCTTAACAATGAATTATAAACCCTAATTGTATTAGCACCAAGTTACCTTTGATTTTAAGTAATTTTCCAGTTGATGCCATTTGACTGCATCTTCTAGATTCTAATATAGCTGCGATCCCACAACTACAATCTTGGTTAAGTAGAAGTGTTTGTCGTAGTGTATTTAGCGGAATGCCACAAGAGTTAATAAAAGATTCTAAAATTAAAAATGTATAATAATAATTAGGTAATATACTCTTCAATTATTAAAAAATAATACAAGTTAATTAATTACCACCATCCGATCTTCTAGTATTACTTCCAGGTTTTGTGTACTGATCCTCAAAAATTACAGGTAAAGTAATTGGATCGCCATCCGTTGCTGAGCAATGAACTGGTAAAGGTGGTAATGAAGCCAAGTATCTAGATCTTCTAGCTGCTTCTGATACTGATCTATAGTGTTGATAATTATTATGGTCATCATAACAGCCTGCTGCACTTTGTCTTGGATTTTCTAATACGAAAAATGCTTCGGAAAATCTCCTTACCTATTGAAATTCAAATATATTTATATAAAAATAAAATCTCAAGTATTGGTACCAATGGCCACATACATAATTAGTTATTCTTTTTTTATCAATCAAATGCGTATATGTTTGTTTTTCATTCACATCATATAGTTCCTAAGTATATTTCTATTTATGAATAGAGTGATATACATTATTAGTTTATAATGTTTATATGTAGGTATGCATATATGCAGGGGCGTATTTACGGGGATGGATATGGGGACAAATCCGCCCCCATGGCTCTTTAAATGCATGTCTATTATTATATTATAATTATTACATCGTAATATGTAAGCTAAAATTCTTGTCACCGCCCCCTGTAAAAAATACTAAATACGCCACTGTGTAGGTATTTGCAATAATAGGGATAAAAATTCGGGAAAATTTCGGAAAAAACTGTTTTTTTCCTAGAGCCTCGGAAAACGTGGAAAAATTGGAGAATATTAAAATAATACATTTCCGAAAAAAACCGAAGTTTTCGGAAAATTAAAAATAAACTGAATTTGTAAAAAATTAAAAAATTGTATTTATGCTTAAAAATTAAAATAATCTATGTAAATAAAAAACCATTTTAAAAAATAGATAAAGAAACCTGTCGTTGTCATTTCACATTTGCCAATACGGTTGTCAATGTATTAGGTATTGTATTAAAATTTAAAATTAAACTATTAAAAATATACGGATATTTCAATATTTGTTCTAAAAATAACGTAGATACATATCAAATTGTTATTTATGCGGGAGAGTGTATTTCCTCGAAAATAAATCACCTCTATTTTTAAATGTTAAAAATTGTATACTTATTGTCAATTTATATTTGTAATAATTAATAAGGTATTAGGTATAGTAACTGGCTGATAGGTTTATAAATTATATTACAATAACTATTTAATAGTTTTTATATTTTTAAAACTAGTGAGTTGGTAAAAATAAAATAATATTAATAACTAATAAGAAATAACTACATAGTAAATACTTAATAGTTAGTACTCTTGTAGTTAATATTACAAATTATAATTATTTATAAATCAAGTATAGAATTCTCTAGATTTATCCACTACAGACTTTAAGTTAGGTATGGTATTATAACCTATGGTACCTATGGTACCTATTATAATATGTATGTAAGAATAATGGCATGGCTTAAAGTTTCTACTCACATTATTCAATGAGTTATGAGTATAGCGCGGATTTCTATGCAATAAAATTGTATATTTTTTTCCTTTTAATATTTTTAGATTTTTGTCAGTTATCTCCACGAATCATCATAATTTGAAACTATTTTTTTTTTGCATATTTCTGTATATTTAAATGTTATTGCATATTTTTGCATATTTTGGAAAAATTCAAAATGTATTGCATATTGAAATGAAAATTTAAAAAAATGTATAAAATAATATATTGTCAAGTAGAAAAATTAAAACTAAATTTTATTGGTACTAAATAATAATTTATATAAAGATAAGATAAATAATCGATTAAGACGTAAACTTAATCGCTCTCGCTGTGTCAGTCGGTTATCGACATACCACTCAATTACGTCGTAAATACATTAAGTTGTTCAGAAAATTCCCTACATTTTAAATAAATGAATATTTGCATGATTTCTACTGCATATTATTTGGCATACATTTCGATACTTTTTAGAGCATAAAAATCTGCGCTCTAGTTATGAGGAATATTGAAAAAAGCCGCATGACGTAATTTATTGGGCTGGGTTCGTGGTAATTGACTTTCTTAAAATCCGTCCAGACTGAAGAAAAATTTTTCGTTATTGTGGAAATCGGGGAGGGGGGATTTTATAATTTTTTTTTCACTTACATAGTTAATATTCTACAGGCCACATTTAACTCCGTTTTTCAATATTTTAATCTCAAACTTTATAATATGTTTAAAAAATAAGTCAATTTTAAACTTTTATTCATAAATTATTTGAAATAAAATAAAATAATGGAGTTCAATGTGGCCTGTAGGAATAGTTTCCTTCTTTCAGATAAATAAACAGTTATCAAAACCCAGCAATTCCACAAGGCCTGATATTTTTTCCTGTGAAGTCATATATTTATACCTATATTATATATAACACACGTCCCACCGTACCCCCCTTAAATATGTATCGGGCTGTAGATTAGTGGAAAAGTTTAAAGTATTATAATTTGTTAAGATGGAAACTAAAATATAAAACATTATTTTCAAATTGTATAAAAACTCGGTAAATTTGAAAAACTAGTACCAGGCACCTTAATTGCATTTAAGTTCATGTATTCAATAGATTCATTAAATCTATTGTTTAGCAATTTAGTTATCTGTTTTAAATTTCATAACAATTTTGTATGCAAAAATAATTTTAGATTAGATTCGAGCCCCAAATTCAATTTACCTAGTGACTAGTTATGTTTATGTGTTATATATCTTTCAGTTAAATAAATAATAACCTGTAGGTTGTTTAAATGTAACAATAATCAACTACCTATCCACGGATTACCTACCGAATTATGATGTTAAATAATAAAACGTATACCTATAGATATTATATTTCATAGGTACCTACACTTTGTCTCACTATACAGTTTATATAGGTTAGGTACTGATGTACTATTACTATTTTATAGTTAAATTATAAATTTTAAATTTCTTTTTCTTTTTGGCCAATTAATTTCTGTGGTATATAAATTATATTAATATTATATCAAATTCGTTGAACATTAAACAACATTTGTTATTCAATTTTGCTGATAGGAGCTATAGACTAGATTGCTATTTAGCTCATTGATATTGTATAATGCATATTAATATGAAGGTACCTAGAAAAATTACTCATTCAGTAATACTAATACTAATAAATAATAATAATAATAACAATAATCAAATATCAAAAACAGCCTCCAGAAAAATTAACAATCTTGTTATGATATTTTAAAAATTGCTGTTGTTGATATAATAGCGGAGAGGAAATATTAATTGATAATATTTTGTGGTTTAAAGTGTCATTACAGGGACTAGAACCTTACCGAAAAGAACCGGTTTTGGAACCGCAACCCTTTGAATATTCGGAACCGAAACCTCACCAAAACCCTTATTTAAATTAATTTTAATACCGGAACCCTTATTTAAATTAATTTGAAAACCGGAACCTTACCGGAACCGATAGTTTTACTTTACAAATTTTTTTACATAAGTATAAAATCAAAACAGGTAATACATTTTTATTTTTTAAGAACCGAAAAGAAACCGAAACCTTAATTTCAATGTTTTTGGGAACCGAAATTTTAGTTTTTCTGGGAACCGAACAGGAACAGGAACCGTAAAAATTATCAATAGGTCCCAGTCCCTGATACATGTATCCTACATAGACAAAAATCATTAAAGGAAATAATATTTCATATTTGCTTACGCGAAGTTGATGGTGTTTTTTGGAAAGATGCTGATTTATGGCTTGTTTTTTTGTAAAATTATCTAAAAAATGATGCCATAGCAATATGTTTTGAGCACATAACTGAGCTATACTACTATTTGCTAAGGCTAGAAATTCATCTTCATCTAGGATCTAAACAAGAATATATTTTTTTTATTATTAAATTAATATGACATATTTTGTTACAATTTTAGATCATTAATTGATCACATATAATTATCATGATACAAGAAATAGGTACTTTGTTTGTCTGAGGAATTGTAACAGCAGTTTTAAGGCCGGCAGGTGTTTCAACTTGTTGCCATACTGGCATTATTCTATTATATTGAGCAATTGTGGAATGAAGATTGTCGAAAGCTTCCGATAACAATGAACAAACTTCACGATGAATAAGTCGAGCATTGAGCATACGACTGACATGATTGTTATTGTTACTGTTCCCTGAGCTTCCGACACATTTAGTGGTCCCGTTTTGGCCATTCTATACACATAAATAAAAATTAATACTAACATCATTAAAGTTAAAAGTTTTCCTGTTATATAAGTACAACAAAATGCTGTTATATTTTTAATTACCGCGTTGCCAAAAAATACCGATTCTATGGAATGTGATGGCCGAAAATTAAATCGATTTGTATTATTTGTTAACCATGTTTTACCAGTTCTAGGAGCACTATTAAAATTTAAAAATAATAAAATAATTTCATCGAATAACAAGACTTTTTAATAAATAACAATTACTTACCAACTTTGCATATAATTCAGTATACTTTTTCTAAAAGTAACAAAATAATGTGTGTTATAGGTAGTTTTTTAAAAACGTAAATAGGCAAATACTTTATTTTATAATGAATAATGAACTTTACTTAATATAGGGTTGATGTAAAGCGACTAGACTCGCGTGTATGGTCAAAGTTACAGCTGATAAATGAAAGTAGTCAAATAATACTGGTAAGTGGTAATGTAATCCTCTCGCTGGACAGACATGCAGTTGAAGAGTTCTGCTGGAGACGCAGCACATAGAGCCATTTTCTCCAAACCATAACTCGACATTTAAAATAAATCCAGCTCTTTCAAGACTATCCTGTAGCTATATAAATATAATATATATATTAAAAAAATTGATTTAAGAATATTTAAAAATAATTGTTGAAAATTAATTTACTTTTTGACTGTCTACAAGCACATGTGCTTTAAATAATATTATATCGTCGAGCATAATTTCTTCATGTCGATATAGTATTCGAAACGTCTTACTGACCCCAAGGTCTTCTCCATTTTCAACATAGTATAATTGGGGTGATTTTTGATTATCTTGTCCTGTAAAAGTTAAAAGTATAGATTATAAATATTGTACACCCAATATTAATATACCTATAGGTAGGTACCACCTACCTATTAATGTATTATTATAATTTATATTTGGCATTTTGCAATTAGCATTATATATTTATATATGTTAGATATTATTTTTAGCTTTGATAAATATGTTTACTACCTACTAAATAATACAAAACCTCAGAAATCTTTTTTAGTTTAGTTTCTTAAAATATATTGTATTGGAAAGGTATTGGTAGCATAGGTTCGTTACAAAATATACATGTTGTTTAAAAGTTTAATTTTGAATTTATTTTCATTTTGCTGTTGTGTGCTAACAATAATCAGTGTTTTTTTTTTGTGCCTGTGTACGCGATAAGAAGTCGATATAATGCTTCAATTTTCAAGATTTTTAGATTGGGAAAGAAAATCTAGTTGGTGCATTGGGTAGGTTAAAATTTAAAATTACCACTAATTTTCAAAAGCACCAAGAAAAACAAAGAAAAAAGTAAGGCAAAACGGAAATGTTTACGCAAAATCGGTTTTCGACAAAATCCGATTTTAGTTTTTGGTGTAGCTATAAAACAAATCACTGTAGATAAATGAAATTTTCACTAGTTGTTTATATTAGCATTTTCAATTCACTATAAAACTTTCAAAATATTTTGTCTTGTTTTGACCTGTTTAAAGATATTTTCAGTTTCCAATTTGTTTAGGTTTTTTTCTATGAATGTCAATAAAATTGTATTTGTTGAATAAAAAAGTTTGAAAATTTAATAGAAGGCTCTTAATATGTTGTTACAATGAAATTTGAAAAATATTAAAAATCCATAGTCACAATTTTTTTTTAGTAGCATTTAAAGTTCAAATGTTGACAAAACTCGTAAAAATCACGAAAATGTGCAAATTATTTTGAGTTAGAAATTCATAAAAAATTTCCTTTTTAAATCTAAGGTTTAAAAAAAACAGGTTAGTGGATGTCGCTCTGGTATTAATCTTGAATTCAATGATACAATATCATTGTATAAGAAAAACGATTCTGAGTGGATACGGTTTGTCAGCCTGGATATTAGATTCTGAGTGGAGTGAGTAAGCTAGTAGTTTTACAATGGTGCTTATTTTTTTTTTTATATATATCCTGTATACAAAATATCTACATGAAGGAGTGCTTCGTTTTCAACATATAGTACCTTATCTTTTAGCAAATTGGATCAAGATGGTAGGTACTTTAGAGAGGTCATTTTTCGATTTTCTCAATAGTTATTTAATGCCACAGGAAAAACCACTGACAAATTACGAAAAACCGTTAAAAATGGAATTATAATTTCTTACGATTTTTTTATCACTGTAGCAACGAATAAAAAATTATAATATTAATTCAACTTAAAGGCTATAATAAATAATAACAATATCCAGACTGACAAGCCGTCTCTGTTCAGAATCGTTTTTCTTATACAATGATATTATATCATTGAATTCAAATTTAATACAATCCTTTATATACATTGACCCACTTGTAACCTAGGTACTGTACAGCAGAGCGACATCCACTCACCCACTTGTTTCATATTGTTATTATTAATTATTATAGTCTGTTAGTAGTTTGAAGTTATATAGTCTGTTATATAATATTATTATTTTTTATTCGTTGCTCTGGCGATAAACAAAGCATTAGAAATTAAACCCCATTTTAAGCGGTTTTCGTAATTTGTCGGTAGTTTTTTTCTGTGGCATTAAATAACTATTGAGAAAATCAAAAAATGACCTCTCTAAAGTTTTGATCCAATTTTCTAATTGATAAGATACTATATGTTGAAATTGAAGCACTCATTCTGGTAGAAATTTTATATACAGGATAAAACAAAAAAATAAGTGGATGTCGCTCTGCTGTATGGTATAGGTTACAAGTGGGTCAATGTATAATGGATTGTATTAAACTTGAATTCAATGATCTAATATCATTGTATAAGAAAAACGATTCTGAGCGGAAACGGTTTGTCAGTCTGGATTTCTTATATTGTTATTATTAATTATTATAGCCTGTTAGTTGAATTAATATTATAATATTATTATTATTTTTTATTCCCTGCTCTGGCGGTAAACCAAGCATTAGAAATTAAAATCCAATTTTTAACGGTTTTTGTGATTTGTCGGTAGTTTTTCCTGTGGCATTAAATAACTATTGAGAAAATCGACCTCTCTAAAGTACCATCTTGATCCAATTTGCTAAAAGATAAGGTACTATATGTGGAAATCAAAACACTTCTTCTGGTAGAAATTTTGTATACAGGATAAAAAAAAAAAATAATAAACACCATTGTAAAACCACTAGCTTCCTCGCTCCGCTCAGAATCTAAAATTTAAAACAAGATTTTCTTATAAGTTTGCCTACCTTTGTCAACAAAAAAATCTCTACCGGAAGGTGAAATTAAATTTTTTTGAGCGTTTAAAGTTCATAATATTCTAAATTCTTACAACATTGGATATTCACTTGATTAATGATTTATCAGGTAGCGATTTTGTTATTTTGTTGTAATTTAAAAATAAATTATTGTGGAAACATAAAAATTAACTATATGTTTAAATTCTCATTTTCTATACACCATACAATTTTCAAAATATTTTGACTTGTTTTGAGCTGTTTACAGACAATTTCAAATTTCAATTTTGTTTAATTTTTTTTTCTTTATAGAAAATGTCTATGCAATTTTATTTGTTGGGTAAAAATGCGTGAAAGTTGAATACAAGGCTCCTGTCATATTGTTACAATAGCAGTTGAAAAATATTAAAAATAACTTAATTCCTTGGCCTTAACCCTTCATAAAAATGTAGCGAATTTCTCATTGTTTTTAATATATATATATAGGTACCTACAATTATATAATTTATTCAAACATAAAAATTAAAAAGTAAAAACTATCAGAAATGTTGTATAAATCTATCAGCAATCGTAAATATATAAATATAGGGCTGATGATAACAGTTAGGCGTATGTATATAGGTAGCGAACTGAGTTCTACACATAATTGTTTTTTTCATCGCAATCATTTGTCATTACTTTCCAATGTATACCTAATGGCTTATAAGTTATAATAATGTATACATCTTGCGTTATGGCGGCGAGTGAAGTAAAACGAAAAGTGTACCTATACGGATATATCCAATATTATTTTAAACCTGCATATACTTACTTTGTTGATGTTTTTTTAAGCTGACTTCCACTTGAACAGAGAGTTTAGGAGAAACTTTGAGTTCAGTTCGAATACGATATAATCTATAAAATACAAATATCTAACGTAAGATAATTTATAAAATCAATTGTGTTACACGTGCAGCGTGGTGATAATATGTTTACATCTGCTAGCTGCCATTGACCTTACAAGGCTAATTTTAAACTTGGCACAACGTAGGTAAGGAAAAGAGTAAATAAATATAGTGTTGCTGGCATACCAAGTCTGGAACTTTAGTTTTTGTTATATTATTTAACGTTGTGTTTAACTTATAACTGATAGCACCAATCAATAGTATTTAGTAGTTAGGTAAATGTATACATGTTGATTGAGATTTTAGATTATTAGTATTGAAATATAAGTAATTTTAATTTATATATAGTTATACCTATTCATATCTGAATATTTCAATGTTTATACATTTCTCTTTATCACATACATTAATTTTAAAAAATATTATTCAGTGTATTATAATTGCAGTAGCAACCTAAAAACATTAAAAAAATATTTTCAAATCCATTGTTTTAAATCGGGTCTACACACGATGATAGTTGTTACCGCGTGAAACCCACATCGA
The DNA here is from genome assembly GCF_005508785.2 of Acyrthosiphon pisum. Taxonomy (NCBI): domain Eukaryota; kingdom Metazoa; phylum Arthropoda; class Insecta; order Hemiptera; family Aphididae; genus Acyrthosiphon; species Acyrthosiphon pisum. The sequence continues at coordinate 78,223,270 of NC_042495.1, read as the reverse complement.
ATTGTCGTGTGTGAATACTGAACAGGCTGATATAGTACCTACCTAACTATAAAACTATTCAAACTATTGCGAATGCTTCTATACCTATCTTATTATCTTGAGACCTGCGTACATGATAATACAAGCGTACAAGAATAGCCATCATGAAAGTCATCGTGATCATCAGTATCGTCAGCATGTCAACCCGGCTTAATACATATGATATTCTTATTCATACACAGTGAATGTCAGTATCCTAGTTCCTAGATAAATTTGTTTTCTAAATTGTATATAATATGTATATAGATTGGATAGAATTTATATTTTACAGTGGATAATAAACGATTGATTCATTCTGACGAGAATTATAAACTAGGCAGGTATATAAAATAGAACAAAATAAAGAATATTATCTATGAGAAACGTAGCATTACAATTATAGAGAAAAATAAGCGCAGTCGGGAAGCGCAGATAAAATACAGAGTTATGACTTTATGCGTATTGAAATGTAAAAGTAATTTTAGAGGTGGAAAAATATAAAGGTTTAGCGAGCGTTGCGAGCAAGGGGAGAACCCCCAAGTTTAAAATAATTTAATTATTTTGATTTGTATTAAATATATAAACTTGATTAAAAATTATACGTTGAAGCACTGTATTTTCATAACTGTATGAAAACATCAATAAACTGTAAGATTAGTTGTCCTTTGTACCTAACCTAACCTAACCGTAAGGGTATAATAATAAACTGTAATGAGTTCGTTTTAATTCATATAGATATGCCTACTTGCAGTGTAGTAGTATATAAATGCCTACTTTTTAGGTTAGGATAGGTTTGTTTACAGTGTCTTTTGGAGTCATCTGTGTATATTATATGATATTTATTTATATGTAATATATATGTGTAGTACCCATACAATAATCTACACCTTGAACATAAGTCATAACTATAGAGAACACAGTATAGATTACTATATAGGTAGAATCTAAGCTCGTGGTATTGAATTCAATATTACTTTTTTCATATTATGCTATACACTCTATTCAGTATTCAGACTACATTTAAATATCATATCGACTTATTTTTTGCTGCACAACTATATTCATTACACAACCATTCGTTATTCATATCACGAGAAAATTTCAAAGTACTGTTAGAATAATACCCAACTACAAATCCTATTAAAACATATTATTTATATTTTATTATTTTATTTCATACATAAATAAGCAGTATAACTTACCCTCTTTGGAATAGATCTATGTTATAAAACTTGCAGTACTCGACAGAAAATTCTACAGTTGCTTGAAGTTCACTCATAATATCAACATTAGTTCTATCTTCGGACTCATTTCATCGTCACAAAATATATTAATTCTTAGTGTTCTACTAGAAAAACATATATTTATAGCAGTGTTTTAAAATGTGATTTAATTAAAATGCTCCTTATGAAAATTATTTTTACAGCAAATCTAAAACGTCGATAATTATTTAACTGAAAAATTACGCTCTTTATACAAAACCAATTTTAATTAAAATTTCAAAATATTGGTATGTGAAAAATAATAAAAACTATTATATTAAAATATACTAATTAATAATTATTAATTACTCATTTTTTGATTATTGGTCGTAAGAATTATTATTTATATTAATTATATTTTATTAATAGTTATAGCAATAGCAGGTGTTAAAAAAAATGAAACATATTTATTGTGGGATGATAGTTTAAAATTAAATCACAAATTCGCTTAATATACTTCTCCATACAAAGTATCAGTTTTGAATAATTATTATTTTACAAACACAATATGAATCTTAATTATTTTTTTTTAAATACAAACATATAAAAAATCATGTTATACAAATTATTTAGCTATAAATAAATAAGAAAAATGTAAGTTAAATTGGATCGACATAAAAATAAAAGTATTGTTATGGATTATAATAAAACGTTGTATTATATAGTAGGTATCCAGTTAATTTATGGATAAATGTTACATAATTAATAATTTGATTTTTGAACATTTAGATCATATTTATGCAACTAATTATTCGAATTCAACAAATCAATCGTTATAACTGCTATTATATTTTAGTTTAAATATATAGGTCAGAGGAAACCAATAAGCATACTCGCAGTTGTTATCCTCAGGATAGATATTACGCGTAATATGTTGATGCATTGAATTTTGTTACTACCTTTGATAGTTCACGTATTTTACAATCACTGCACTTGAAGACAAAGATAATAAAAATGACTATTGTTATAATTCACAAATGGCACACTTGAGTACTTTAATAGTAATACAAAAATATCGATCATTAAATGTATATTTTTTAATTATTATATAAGTGTTTGGTATATGTATAATTATTATATAAGTCATTCACTTTTTATCCGGAACTTTTTGTAGAACGTGCGTTTGACCCATATTTATCCCGGCCAGACCACCGATTGGACTCTAATGCAAAGCTTGTTGGTATTCAGAGACGGCCGCTAGACGGCGCTTTGATCACTAAAAGCGACTTTACGGGTGTTACCCTGACAACACGCACACGCAGGCGATAGCTTGTGTCTGCTGGTTTATAAAGAGCAAACCTATAAAAAAAAAAGGTCAGTTCGGTACACACCCCATATACCTTTTTAACCGTGTAGAATTAGCAATTTTTCATATATTTTAATATCCTATTACATAAGCTCATCTCATAATAATATTATTACGAGCAGGTTAGTATAGATGATAATGAAAATAATCTTAACTATACATACAAAATTATTCGGTTGATCGCCTATAAATTATAACTTTACGTTTTATATAACTATCTACTTGTATATTATAATATGTAGTATACCTACCTATATCGGATTCCACTATACTTACAGCCTACTGCAGGTTACAAAAAATTAAAAAGTTGATCAACTTCATGTTTCTTTTACGTATTTAGTTTTAAGTATTTAAACATTGTAGGTAATAGTTTAATCTTAAGACTAGGAGAGTCAAGCACATTACTTTTTTAAGCATGATTTTTAAATATAATTAAATAATATAAAAATCAGATTTTAAGACTAGATTGTACAATCGTTTTATTACCTCAAAACAATCAAAACTGAGTGGGTAGTTGTACGTTAGTAATAATACGTATTATTGTAACTTTATTGTTTATCAAAAAGCAATAATATACATTTATACCAATAATTGCAGATTGTGGTTCTGAAACACAATTCTAAATTTAGAATTTACATTAATGTAACTCAATTTCCTAAAAGTATTAATAATTTTTAGATTCTGAGTGATGCGGTGAATACTTCAAATTTGATATATTATATCAAATCACTTAAATTATGTAAATGCGCAATGATTTTGACAAAGACGAAATCAACCCACCGTACTATAACAGTAAAATAAGTTACTTTAATATCAAAAAACATATTACGATTTATGAAATGTATACTTGATAATGAACATTCCCGCTCAGAATCGTTTTTCGTATAGAATGATGTATCATTGAATTCAAATTTAACACATCCACTAGTCATTATAGTGACCCATTCGACGCCTACTGAACCTACAGCAGAGTAGTCACCCACTTACTCACCTTTTTCATATATTAGTATAATATCTACGGCCTAAGTTTTAGTATTTTACCAAAAATAAATTGCAATCATGGGTCATAACATAAAATGTTTTAAACAATATATATATATTATATACTCCGTACGACCGTACACATCTAGCTCTTTTAAAAGCCACAGAATTGGCTGCCTCCTCGGATATTCAATGCACAACCAAATACACCGACTCTCTCAGCGCTCTCAAAATCTTAGAAAATCCCAAAAAAAAAACAACCCTATATGCACCCAAATATTGAACATTCTATTTAGAACCAAAGAAGACATCAGATTCCTATGGGTATACCTGAACACAACAATATACCTGGAAATTAAATTGCAGACGAGATAGCCAAAAGGGCAACCAAAGAACCAACTGATTTCTAGAATATAACAACCCACTTCGATATAAAACACCAAATAAACACTAATCTAAACCAAATATGCCATCAAGAATGGAGATTAGTACAAAATAACAAACTAAGAGAAATTAAATCATCCACCCTCCCTTGGATGCACGACGCGACACTCCCACGCAGACATCAAATCATACTCAACAGACTACGAATTTACCACACATTATACACTCATGAACATTTAACGAGCAAAAAGGAACAACGTATATGCACCTCATGCAACACCGCGACTACTGTTAAACACCTAGGTATTAACTGAATGCCTCTTCACAAAAGACGCCAGAGACAAACTGATGCTCCCCAACAATCTTTGTGAAATACTAGCGTCAAACACGGAGAGAACATCTTTAATACTAGAACTTCTCAAAGAGACGAACCTTCTTCAAAAAATATAACATAAATACTTAGATATATCACATACAATTCATATTATCTTAAAACTTATTGTATCATATTTATTATCTTATACACATGTGTACCTTATTCTTATGTAAAAATTAAATAAATGAAATATGTATTTCTGAAACGCCAATAACCCCGGTAGTTGGGGCGTATTTTTAAATAATAATAAAAAAAAGTATAATACTAAATTTTTAATAAAAATTAGCTCAAATATTAACTTTTAGTCTTCAGCTCATGATGGTAATAGAAAAGGATGTTCTATATGAAATATATAATGATGAAATTATTCAAATACTCAAGTCTAAAAGCACACTAGCTATTATTGAATAAAATTTATAATTAAATATAAAATTATTGTAACATTAACCCATTAACGCCGTGCGTTGCCATATGGCAGCATAGATTTTTTACAATAATTTTTAAGATATAACATTATGTTTTCAACAAAATGTTGGTTAAAATTGTAAGTAAAAAAATCCCGGCGCTAATGGATTAATAATTCAAATTATTCACTTGTATTGTCTTATATATAGGTACTTAGACTGTTGTCAATGTGTAAACTATTCAAACTATTGTAAACATAAGGTAATTAAAGCTTGTATCTATATGGGACTTCAGAGGCTGTCAGCGCACTTTTTGCTTTCTCTCTCTAGCTCACACGCAACATAGACAAAACACATTTACGCAAAATCATTTTTTTTTATGCGTTTAAGTAATCTTAGTGTAAGAACACCCATTACAAAAAAGATAGAGAATAATATTTTTGAGGGAATGACATATCGATTTGTCTAAATATTGTCTCAAAACAATTTAAACATCATTTAAATTTACAGCATTTTTTGTTTTTTTTGAAAGTCGAATACTAAGTCAAATAATAATAAAATATAAAATCGATATGTCGTTCCCTCAAAAATATTATTCTCCATCTTTTTTGTAATAAGTTACTTTACTCTAAGATTACTTAAACGCATAGAAAAGATTACTTTGCGTAAATGCGTTTTGTCTATGTTGCGCGTGAACCAGAGAGAGAAAACGAAAAGTGCGCTCACATCCTCTTATAATACATTAGGCCATTAGGCTAAAAATTAATATTTAGTAAATTAGTAAGTGGGCCGGTACTTTTGTATTATCTTAGGCTAAAATCTCCCCTCCCCTTTTCGCCCTTGAGTTGAAGTTTTAATTTGTGTTGAAAGTTATGATAAAAAAATAAAATAAATAACAATATATTATAATAATAATAATATACTATTTGACTATAACGACTAATGTTCATGAAATATATTATGTGATATTATTGCTATTTATTGAAGTAATTTATTTACTAGGTATTAGTTATTACTAATACAGCGTATAGCCCGCGTAGGTACTAAGTTGAATTCATTTTGATTTTATACGAGCTAATTTTAAAATTTAATATTTGAGTTAATTTGCTAGAAAATAAAACGCTATCTTATAATCGGTGTAATTGAATTATTTTCATTTCAACCAATATTATTTGAATAGGTACGTATAATAATTAAGGATATTTTAAAATGTTTATGTTTATTTATAAAAATGTTTTTCTAGATTTTCAAATTTGGATATTTTGACCGATCGCCACTTCAAACAGTTCAAACTGGTGTCAACATTTTATATTTTATATTTTTACTTTCCATATATTGGAGGTACATTATTTTGATGTGTAATTTTCATAAATATTGTTGCAATGTTGCTCATTGCATTTTTATTTGTACATGATTTATTTGGTTGAATTACTTATTAAATATTAGTTATCATAAATATAATATATATAATACGTATGTAGGTACTCGAATATTTTAAATATACAAACTACCATTTAATAATACATAAATACAGTAGATTCCGTTTAATAGAGACACCCGTTAATAAGGACAACCGCTTAATCGGGACAATTCTACAATTACGAAAACAAAAATGTATACTTGAAATGTAAAATTACGCCGCTTATCTGGGCTGTGAATCCGGATAATTGGGACATTTTTATCGAGTATAATAGTAAATATTAATAGATCAATAGTCCGACAATCGCGACTGACTCGCGTAATACTACAGAAGGAAAAGAAATCTATGGAAACATTGAGATTATTTTTTCTTTAACAAGGAAATGAGGGAAGCCCGATAAGTGCTTTGGATACTTGTTCGGACTACATTCGTCAACAAACAATAATAAGTAAAAAACAAAGTAATATTCATAATTTTTTTAAATAAGATAAAATAATAAAAAAATAAAATATATATACAATATACATATTATGTACTTTTATAAATATTTAGGTTATAATACATAGGGATTTCCCGGCTACTCCCCCACGTATGTAAAATTATTTGTTTTGATGTCAAATAAACGATGGCGGCGTCGCGGAAGTAATGTGCAAGCAATGCCCGCGGCGCCGTAGGTTCAAAACAGAAAAAAAAAAGATTATAATATAGTATGTAACATATAATATGTTTTCTTTTTGTATAGTTAAATGATTTCTATATAGTTGTGTTGTTGTAATACATATGTATTTGTAATAATAAAAACATAAAAAATCAGTTTTTCTATAATTTTTTTTTTTTTCATTTCGGATTATTGGGACAACCGCTTTATTGGGACAAAATAACATGCAACCGATGTGTCCCAATAAATCGGAATCGACTGTAATAAAACAAAATAAGGGTATGTGGGTACCGCTCTACTATAAATTGGGTGTCTATAGTAGGTCACTGTACCTAATGGATGTGATAAATTTGAATTCAATGATATACAACTATTCTATAGGAAAAACGATTCTGAGCAAATACGGTCTGTGGTCTGTCAGACTATAATATACCCAGTGCTCGAAATGGGGGGGGGGGGCGCAGGGGGACGGAGCTCCTCTACTATTTTTATTTTTTTTTGCGTACCCCAACTATTTTTTTTTTACTTGGACGGACCAAACTAATGCCCAAAATAATTTTTATTAAAATTTGGAGTGGATTTAAAGTATTTTGTCAACGATAAACCTAATGAATACCTAGTAATTTTACATTTTTTAATATAAAAATATTTTTCATCCTATCTATTGTTTTGACTAGTAATGTTTAACCTTTTTGACTCGTAATTCACTGTTTTTGTAACAATATTTTCACGATTCGTGTCACCATTTGTAGGCCATAAAAGAAAAAAGACTAAGCTGCTAGTTT
>NC_042495.1:78211001-78213980 GCF_005508785.2 Acyrthosiphon pisum | reverse complement strand
AAAAACGATCTTTTTTAAATCAATAAACAAAAACGAAAACGAAAAAATTAATAGCGTTTTCCATCCCTGTATTAAAGTAATTTATTTTAGTATTTTACTATTATGCATATAGGTAAGTATTAGATACCTACTAGATATCACTACAAGTATATTTTATTAAGTATAAAGTTATTAAAGTAATTTGTTTTACTATTAACATTGATTATACATAATTATGTATAGTACCTACTATGTATAATCAACGCTATTAGTAAAACAGTAGGATTTTAATTTGATATAGGTAGGTACTTTAAAAGTTTCATTGGTACATCTTTCAGTGATCATTTATCTATAAAAATGTTATTCTGTACTCTTGTTGGTTTTAACTTTGAATATTGTCCATTTATTTGGACCAATAATACTTTAATGGCAATTTAAGTGATTGAATCAGTTCAGAATAACTTTCTACGGTTTATCTCCTTTAACTTAAACATTTAAAGGTCTCCTCGTGGTTCAAACATTTTAGTGTTAAAACTGTATAATTTCTCTCTCTTAAAAATAAAGTGCACTTATACATATACTACCTATATTTTTACATTATTTACTTATAAGCAAGATTGATTGTTAAGAGGCATAATATTTTTAGATAACACAAAATAACTAAAATCGTTATTCTTCGTCTAAATATTTAATTTCATCCAAATTTGAACTTATTAAAATTATCTATTAATAACTGTATATATATAATTTTTAGATTTTCTGGTTACAGTAGGTATGACATATTTATGAGAAATTTTGTTTTGAAAATGTTATACATTATTGGCTAAAAAAAATTAAGTAAACTGTATAACGATATTTAATAAAATATATACACGCGTTACTTATTTTGCCTAGGGTTGCCATAATTTCATGAAGCAAATCCGGGTCAAAGCAAAAAAATAAATAAAAAATATTATTGAATTATATTAGGATATCCGATATATGTATATATGTATTAAAAAAAACGATTAACGATATATTATTATTTTATACACCTATTTTACCATGCAAAAATAATAAATATTTTGTTCGAAAATTGTATTTAATATATTTAATAAATTATAAATTTTAAAATGTATACTGTATTTTAATTATCAAAAATATTATCTTTAAAATTCATTTCTACCTCTTATTATAAAATCCAGTTTCAGAAAACTCGTAACGAAAATGGCATTTTCTTTTTGGTGCCATAATGACTAAAAGTTACTACTAATATAATTAGTATCATTAATTTATAGCTAGCCTATAGATTTGACATCAATACTTTATCCAGTATAACATTTTGACTCTCAATTAAAATTATTCGAAAAACTTTTCGAAATTTTTATATTTTAAATTTTTTCCCAAAACCAGAACATAAGGCGTCCCGAAATTTATTTTCGAGACACCGGTTCCCCAAATCAAAAACCGGTGACAGTTCTGGTTTTCTGGGACATATGGTAACCCTACGTTTTCCACTTGACTGCACTAGTACACACTATACCTACACGCGGACAATGACACGTACTCTGGTGTACCTGAGAAGTGAGAACTACAACACTACATTGTCTACATTGGATATTGGTGTATAATGTACCTATATAATAATGAAGTGGAACATGTCTTGCATTATGATAAGGATAACATATCAATATATCATATCATTTTCCCAAAACTTCTATTATGTATATCACACAGATATATATAGTAGTATAGAAGTCTGTGGTATATCATGAAGACTAGAGATATTCTTATTTCTTCATGATGTATATAAAGAAATCTTTGCATTTTCCCAAAGGTGGGCAAGTTAATGAAAATAATTAACTCAAGTTAAGTTAAGTTAAGAGAACACAAGATCGATAAGTTAAAAGTTAACAATTAAAAAATTATAAATTTAACTCGATAAGTTAAAAGTTAATACCTATAGAGAAAAATATTAACTTAACTCAGTCTAAAAAAAGTTAAGCTATTTTTTTTTTAATTAGTATGTAAATCACAAAAAGAGTGAGTGTGTCTTTCTAGTTTCTAATTTTTAAATTATAAGAAATAATTTTATTGAACTTTTATCATAATGTACACTATATAACCTTTTTCTTTTACTTTACTATTATTTACTAATTTAAACTATACTCATCTCAAATAATTAATTTAACAAATATATTTTTTTTATTTCATATAGCAATTGAATGTTATAATACGTGAAGATGAGTTCATAACCTTCATATAAATTATAAATTATATAGCATTAAAACATAACAATTGTCAATTTATAATTTAAAATTATTAATTTTTTTTAAAACATTTATAATTATTGCAACTCGCATAATAAATAATTTACAACTTAATAAAATATATTAATGTACACAAAATTATGTTATCAAGAAAAGGGACAGAAATGTTTGTGTTTTTGTATTGGATTATTTTTATTTTATACTGATACAGTAATATTTACGTATAAACAAAAAATTACAAAATGTTATTAACTTAATAGATTTTTTTAAAATCAACTGAGAAAAGCTAAGTTTTTAAAGTATAACCTAACTAGTTAATACAGTTTACATTTTCCACACCGCCAAAATTCACGGTGTCGTTTTTCTGCACTCCTGTAGATAAAATTATATTGCACCATGGAATCACATGCATAGGCGCAACTAGACCTATACTTTTGAGGGTGCACAAATTATAAATAATTCCCAGACCCCCAGACCCATACTCTATATACAGGCTATAACAGAAAGATCTGACAAAAAAAAAAATTACGCTACTTAAACGTATGACAAAAATATTTTGAAAAAAGTTATTACATTCTAAGCCAATAACTTTTATTGTATTTATGTTATCTAAAATATAGGCTTGTTTTATAAATTATAACAATTAATTATAAACAAGGAAACAATAAAAACACGCTCACATTCATGGGCAGTCTTCTATCCTGCCAAAGATAAAGAGAAATATCGTTATCCTGTTTTCTAAGTTATTTTG
>NC_042495.1:78194853-78210951 GCF_005508785.2 Acyrthosiphon pisum | reverse complement strand
ACTGTGACCTGTTCTATACAACATAAAATACCTACCTAAGCTAAAGATTATTTGTTATACTGTTATAGCAGGGAATGTTGAATGTTTTTATTAACTTAGTTTATAGGTCTACTGTTGGAACATAATAGTGAATTAGTGAAGTACTCACTATTAATCACTTTTTATGTTCCTCAATATACTCTAAGGTACAACTTTTTTGTATTTATTGATAATTTTTACTTCAAAATAATCAAAATATTATAGATTAAGTATTTTATATTTTGGAGGTGCACATTTTAAAATTGGGGGTGCACAAGTCCCCTGTGCACCCCCCTAGTTGCGCCAATGATCACATGGGATTAATATTTCACTGACGATACTAATCATTATCCATGCCACCTGTATGCATTAGTGCAGTCAGATTGAAAACGCTATTAAATACTTTTATATAATATAAAAACATATCATACAGTCATACGCCCATATAGGTTACACAATTTGGCTTTAAAAAGTTAAAAATTAAGTTTGATCTAATAAATGTATACTTGTCTTAAACACCTATCTGCGTAAAAATGTTTGGCCTGTTATAAAAAGTTATAGACTTATAGTATAATATGGTAGGTTAAATATATTTTTGCCAAAAACTATTATTATCATAGTCGTAAATAGCCCAATTTTTTTGTTGGGAGGGGGCAAAAGTATAAATGAAACTTTATACCAAACGTAAATTGACTATGTGTCTGTAATCTGTGTTATATACCTGTATTTTTATTATAAAACAATATATTTACAATTATAGCCTATAGGTATGTATTCTGTATAATATATTATAAATATCCATATAGGTAGGTATTAGTTACAAATTTACAATACAATAAGTAAAAGTTATGTTAGAAGTTGTCGTGTTATACTTGAGAGAAGGGAAAGTCCAGTGACACCACCAATTTCAGAACTCATCATTAAGGTATGATTTTTAATTTAAATTTGTATTCTTCTACTTTTTATTTAGGTCTCTTGTCAATTGGCATGAGGGTACGACGGTACGTACTGTTATAACATAGGTTAAATGTATTTAACACTTATTTTAAACGAAGTCACAAGACACGAATAGAGGAGAAAGGTGAACTAACAAGTAAGATGTAAATACCTAACCAGCTATCACAAATCACAATCACATATTCACGTCTTCGTACTTCGCACAATTAAAGATAGATTTTATCTTTAATCGTGGTACTTCGTATGGACCAACTAACTAATTAGTTAGTTAATCATGGTATGGACTATTTAACTATCGCCTATCTATACAGTTTAGGTTTGACAATATTGTCAAGTTACAAATCAAACTATCTTCTAAGTAGCAAGAAGATAGGTACTAGGTAGCGTACCTGATACTTGATAGGCTGATAAACCAATATCGTTACGGTATAATACTATGGTCTATGTTTAATCTATGCCAATATTCAATAAAATACTTCGTAGTTCGTACCTTTAATTTTTGTGACGATTTAAGATTAATTAAGATTTCTGATGAATAATAAATAATATAAACACAATGCAAAAATCGATTTTTTTCAATGAGATAGATAAGACCAGCGTGATCAGCATTCAATAATCCTTATTCCTTCGTATTTCGTCATTTGTGACGACCCACAGACTTCTATCGTTCTATGCTTCTAGCTACACATTTTCATTAAAAGCCGCGGTCACACGATGATAGTTAAACGCGATAGTTACTATCATGAGAATATGTGATAGTACTGTCCAACTATCAAATGTGTTCACACGAGCAGTGTATGAAGGTGATAGTGAATTGTGATAGTAGGTGGAAAATTGATTTTAAAATTGTTGAAATTTGTATTCAAGTCACTGACTATTCTTGACTGATGCACAAACACTACGATAGTATGATAGTATAGGTATTCGACTGTCCGCACGATGATAATTACTATCACTATCGTGAAATCTACTCTCACACTATCATGCTCGCATGATAGTACGAGAGTCGCTTTCGTGATAGTTTGATAGTCACTATCGATCGGTTCGCACGATGATAGTCTCTTGATAGCAGCTTTCACGATAGAAACTATCGCGTTTAACTATCACCGTGCGACCGCGGCTTTACACTATTATATAAAAAAAAAAATATATGTCCTTCATAACGAAATAAAATTATCAAAATGTTATCAATAAAATTATCTTGTTTTCATTTTTTTTTTTATCAATATTAGCTAGTAGGTTATCAACTATCAACGTCAAAACCACAACAAAAACAGAATTTAAAAAAAATAGGTAGCTTGTGAGTTGTAATTATTTTAGCAATATTAAGCAATACCTACCTATGTGTTTATCGATTTAGTTTCAAGTACGCAACTAAGTTGTTTGTGTAAAAAATACTATCCAAAGAATGACATAATCATTCATTTTATGACATTTTTCCGTTCAGTATATCGTCTGTTCACCACAATGAGCAAACCTCAAGTCGTTTTTGTCCTTGGAGGTCCAGGTGCAGGTAAGGGTACGCAATGTTCCAACATAGTATCCAAATTTGGATTTGTCCACCTGTCTGCTGGTGACCTGTTACGAGCAGAACGCAGTAAACCTGACAGTATGTATGGAGAATTGATTGACAGTCATATCAAGAACGGCACAATTGTCCCAGTAGAAATCACATGTAAACTTATTCAAAATGCGATGGAAGCATCAGCAGCTAATCGATTTCTGATTGATGGATTTCCAAGAAATAAAGACAATATGATTGGCTGGGATACCACAATTGGAGACCAAGTTGATCTTTTATTTGTGCTGTTTCTAGAATGTTCCGAAAATGTATGTATACAATTTAGTATAAAGTACTATAGAAAGCTTATTGAACTGAAAAACTTGTATCAAAATTAACTACTATTTTATTTTAATAGGTATGTATAGAACGATGCATGAAAAGAGGTGCTGCTGGAAGTGGTCGTGCTGATGATAATTTAGAAAGTTTAAAAAAGAGGATTGTCACATTTGTGAATGATTCTATGCCGATTATAGAGTATTTTAAAGAGAAAAATTTAGTGAAAAGAGTTGAAGCCGGAAAAAATGCTGAAGATGTATGGTCCGATATTATTGAATTATTCAAAAACATTTGAATAAAGAAACAAAATAAACATTTAACTTATTAGACAATTTCCTAAATATGTAGATTAAATTATTTTTATTCTTGCACTATCCCAACAAAAGTTATTATTTTAAAATATGTATACCAGTGATTCAAGATATTTAGATTAGTGTTTTAATCAGTTTTTTTTTTATTATTTATTGAATGATCCAATAAAAACACAATAACATAATTTTAATTATATTTAATGTTTTTAATTTCCATTAACCCTTCATCCTTAAAATGTAATTTTTAAATTTTACATGATAATTTAATGTCATGCCTAATTTTACAAAATGTAATATCATTAAACGAAAATAGTTTTAAAACTTCAAAAAGGTTTTTGTACTGATTCTCTAAAAGTATCAAGGTTCATATCAATATAGTTATTGAAAAAATGCAACCAAAATATAGAATGTTTATTTTATTTCAATATTTTAATTTTTCTTTGGATCTAAAATTTAACCAGTACTTAATAAATTAAATAAAATCATTTTTTATTATACAAATATGACATAATCCTATTTAATGTTCAACAAATATTACCATAATATTGATGTTTGATTTTATTTGGTTATGTATAAAAATGACTATGACAAGTTACAATCCCTTACCAATCAAATATATTCTAAATTTAATTTTTGAGTTTAGAACTTATAAATTTAATTTATTTGTGCTTTTTTTTTGTTGATATTTTAATCACAATTTGTTGTACATTACCACTAGAACATATTTTAGAATATTCCACTTTTATTTTTATAAAAGTTTATATAAAATATTTTTGTAATTATAACAACTTTAATTGCATGTTCTTGCATATTTAGAATTTTTAGTACAAAACTGTAAACTTGCATGATATTTTAAAATACCTAATCAATTGTATTAAACTAACTTTGAATCTCCCATTGATACCTACAACTTAGATTATTATGAGCCTTTTAAACCCGATGGCCTAAATTATGATTATTAGTTAAGACCATGATAATAGATGACACGAATATTGGAAATAGGAATAAACTCACGACCATGACAAATTAAATTACAATAATATTAGATTAAACTAATTCAATTTATCATGATCCATGATCAAATACTTTTTAATAGTTATAAATTATAACCACACTTCCACTGGGCACAGATATATAATATAACTAGCACGGCAAAATATATTATTTTATATAGGTATAAAAGATGTAACAGAAATACTTAACAAATGAAATAACTCTTGTTCTAAATTTCTAATCAATATTTAAACAATTTTTTTCCATATATATATAATTTATCGACGTTTGCGCTACAAAATATAAATTTTTTTTTTTAATACTATAAATCAAAAATTTAAAATTATATAAATTATTTTTTCAAAAAATTCAAAACAGCCTATTTGTAAATCTAATTTTAATACAATGTTTAATGTTTTTTAATTATTTATTATAAGATTAACGCTAAACAGCTTTTAATTTTTATAGAAAGGTGTACAGTATATACATATTTAAATACAGATTGATCACAGCACAGGTTTAAGTACAAACTTAACTAGATAAATGAACATAAGAAAA
Organism: Acyrthosiphon pisum; assembly: GCF_005508785.2. NCBI lineage: Eukaryota > Metazoa > Arthropoda > Insecta > Hemiptera > Aphididae > Acyrthosiphon > Acyrthosiphon pisum. Next base: position 78,206,274 of record NC_042495.1, on the reverse strand, counting down.
ATGTAACAAAATATATGAGGAAACGATGTGAATGTAGATCACAGTTGATTGGCCAACCTAAGCATCCCGTGCATGGGGTGATTATGGCTGAAGGAAGTGGACATAGTTTGAATGTAAAAAGGAGCGTGATTTTTAAATCTTTAAGAAATTAATATTTTTCGGAATAAATTAATTTGAAACAAAAACTTTTTCAAAATATCATTTTTGGAAATATTTCTAAAACTGTTTATTTTTGATATAAATATAGAATGTTCATAATTTTTGTATTCATTTAGCTAGAATCAATTTTTATTTGGCAGGTCTACACTCTACGCTCCGAATATTATTTCTGATAAATATATAATATATTTATGTATAAAACCTACTATTAAACAGTACTCAAAAATTAGATAAGAAATGCAAGTGTAAAAAAAATTGCGGTACACTGTAGGGTACGCATAAACATTTTTTAAAAATTAGGGGGAAATGAGGACTTCCCCCCCCCCCCAATTCAAATCAAGCATTGATATTTTCATAGAACCCTAGATCTAAAGTATTTTAAACCCCGATGTATAGATAATATTATCTACATCGTGATCTAAGCATATTATCAGAATGCTGCAACCACGAATTAAGATTTAAGATGTAAAAAGGAAACAGGAAACAAAACGAATGATTTTAAAATTAAAAATTAGGGAACTCATTTCTTTGTTTATACTCTATGATACTAATCAAGGTGTATTGATAGTTGATACTAATATATCTTAAATCATGGCTCCACGATTAAAGATATAAATAATAAATATACAATGGTTGCTCGACGGGATGTCATGAGCGATATCACATGACAATTGATATTACTCTCAGAATCAGCTGCTTAACTAACTAAGCGCGATCTCTATTCGTGAAAATAATGTTATAATATATTAAAATATTACACGATCGTATTAAACTCTATATAGCATTAAACTATATTCCCACCTAATTTCGGATAGCATTATAGTCAAGGTTAGTACAATACTATAGTACAATCATAGAACAATCTATGGTACAATAGTACTTAAAATTCCACTACGTTCTACGAGCGCTGCAGAAGTGCAGAATTGTTCATATCATAACTCATACAAGTAATTTTGAGGACGACAATTCCGTGCTCAGCTCGCTGAGCAACCATTATATCCAAGGTGTATTTATAAATGAACGCATTTATAAAATATATACCTTGATTTATAATTTATAATATGTTTATATTTAATAATGGTTATAGTCGGGAGAATGAAAAGTGGCCGCTGGCGATATGATAGCAACCTTTTTGTTTTCATCGAAAACAGGAGTTCTAAAACTCGTATCCAACATCATTCTAATACGTTTGTATAGGGTTTCTAAATAAGTATCTAAATCTAAATCTAATACGTTTCAAAATACGCGCGCTTTATTTTGCATCTCTACGATTCACCACCAGAAGCGCGCATATCAGCGGCTACTTTTCATTCTCCATTTATCATAGAATATTATAATATATTTATGTCCCTTATTCTCCCGGTATCATCATAGAACATATATATCATATTATAAGAAGGTAATATCCACGGATATATAAATGTATTTTTATATATTTGTGGCACGGTTTAAGATAGAGTAAAATCGTGATTTGTGGTAATATCATAGAATCAAAATCATTAATATCATGAGAAACGTATTAAAAATGTACCATGGTACCACTGTGTGTTATCTTGTAATCCGTGGCTACACTGTTAACTGTTAAGTAACCTCAAACGACAATTATGATCAGTCCTTTTCGTTCTTGTTGATTTTGTTTACTTCTCGAGTATTTCAGATTTTGAGTTGAAGAAACTACAATCATGGTAAGTATCTGAATTTATCTTAATAATCCTATGGTTTTGAAGTAAAACGTTGATTCTTAATGATATACGTGGAACCCTAAGCTTTTTCACTCTATGGATAATTGACACCGACCCAAACGATCAATTTTCCAAAGGCGGTGTCAAAAACCAATCTTGGCCGACTAAATTTTAAATTCTGTTCAATTACTAATGTATGAATAATATTATGAATTAGGGTCGCGTCAGGACGAAGACTGTCAAGAAGGCTGCCAGGGTCATCATCGAGAAGTATTACACTCGATTAACACTAGACTTCCACACCAACAAGAGGATATGTGAGGAAATCGCTATCATCCCCACAAAGCCCCTGCGTAACAAAATCGCTGGGTAAATACTAAATATGATATTATTGATATTACGTTAGCCAAAACTGTGGTAGGTTCAGACATTAAATTAATCACGATTTTTAAACATTGATAATAATTAATGATTTCTGACTTCATTAGTTTTGAATAAACCTACCTACTGTTAATCGGGGCCAACTTGGGTCAGTTTTGAAATTATATTGTAAATAACTTTAAGATTAATTAATCTAATGCATTTTCAATGAAATTTTTTTTTTAGTAATTGGTTTAGTTTATTTATTTTTATTACATTTGAACGATGCAAATTATTCCTTCTGTTTTTATTTATTTTTCTACTTGCCCCATGAATTGAATATTGAGGAATTTGTATTTTTCTTATGAAAAACCCATATTATGATTCACTTGCAACACATTTTTTTGGACATTTGAAAATAATAGATAATGAACATAAAATTAACTAATATATTAAGTGAATACCTATAATATACATTTTAAATTGAATGCTGCGATACTACCCAAAGTGATTAATAAATTGATAAATTAATTATTTGTTTCACATTAATTAATTGATAAGATACTGTTATGGAGGTAAAACTATAAGATAATAATTTTGCCCCTAGTTGGCCCATTTGATGGTATACTATTAATTATTATTATTCTATGTTAGGTATATAATTTATAACTTAAAATTAAATTTTAATTATTCACACCATTTAAATAGAACTTCTCGTTTGATTGAATATAATAAATAGGTACATTTGAGTTCTATATATTTAAATTTATTTATTGAAGCCTAAACAATAACGGATATGATAAATTAAACATTACAGAAAATTATATTATTGAGTTTGTATATAACTTAAAAATATAAAATGTTGATTGTTTTAGAAAAGTTATAAGTATTACATTCAATATTTTGGTCAGTTCCATGTGCTTCATATAAGTTCTCTAAAATTTTTAAAGAACTTAAGTGTTAATTAGAAAATAATTGACAGTAAATTTCTCCGTATGTTTGACAGATCTAATCCAGCTTATTTCTTTAGATAGTTCTTTTAAGTTAATGTATATATTTAATATGTTACCCAGATATCCTTCTCCATCTCCAACAAATAAATTGCTATAATTAAAAATAAGGATTATGATGATAATTTTCTTTAACACGTTCACTGCGTACTGATGCCATATGGCGTCTAATATACATTTAAAATAAATGGTTTAAAATTCCCTACGCGTGGCTGAATGTTCTTTTATTATTATTTACGCATGTTTTTAAATATGTATACATACGTAGTTATGAGCAGTTTCTTTATCTTTTTTTTTTAATTTCATTTGTTTTTACTTTTATCATACGCACTGGGTAAAAACTGCAAAAAGACATACGCACTCTATGTGTTAAAGTTAAAATATTATATTCTTTTAATTATGTGTTTGAAATTATTTTACTCCAAAATGTTATCATTAATACCTACTTGAAATACTGATAAAGAAATTTCTAAATTAGCTTTTTTATATTATTCAGTTGAGTATATTTTAAATGTATTTAAATCAATTGCAAAGCTATTTAAAATGTTCAGGTGTTTTCTCAAAACTTTTAAAGTAAGTTTTTGATCTTCTTTAAAAGTGGAATATTTTTCTGAGTATTTTGATACATAAAAATTCAATTTAAGAATAGTAGTAACCTTTAAATACTTTTAAGTTATTAATCATAAGCTACATATCATAAATGTAATGAAATACTCAGAAAAATATTCCGTTTTCAAAGATTAGATTAAAAATGTTGTCATTCAAAAAATTATGAGGATAAAAAATATTTTCAAAAACATAAATACATGAGTTCATGATAAAAGAATCATCTTGTATAGAAAACAACAGTTTTGCCCAACATCAAAAAATATCAATCTTATACCTACTCTTCTTTAATTTTCTTTTTTAAATCTTACATTACAGATTTGTTACTCACTTAATGAAAAGATTGCGTACAAGTCAAGTTCGTGGTATTTCCATTAAATTGCAAGAAGAAGAACGTGAGAGGAGAGACAACTATGTACCAGAAGTTTCTGCTCTTGAACAAGATGTTATTGAAGTTGATACTGAAACCAAAGACATGTTGAAAATGCTGGTATGTTACTATTTTTTTTATATATACACTATAATAAAGTAGTTAGCTACATTATAATTTTTTTTATTTTAATATTTTAAGGATTTCCAAAACATCTCAGGATTACAACTTGTCCTCAGCGGAACCCAGTACCCCAAGAGGAATTAAGACATGTGAGTCACATGATGTGACAACCGTTATAACAGCTTATGATTCAGTAAAACAAATTTTCCAAACATGTTATTATTTATTTATTTTAACTATAAAGACTGCCATACATAGCAGTTAAAACTGTGGAATTATCGAAACAGCCAAAAATAGACTGGTAACGCTACTTGCAGTGTTTCACCCCTATGTTAAACTGCTATGTGTGACGCCGACCTAACTCCTTAATTAACATCATTCATTATAATAAATAAAAAAATTACAAAACCTAGTTTTCTTAAAACCCTTAAGTAAAATATTATTTATAACTTATTCAAAATGAATATATATTTTTTTAGACTTTTTAAAGAAGATTTACATGCTGATATGAATATATTTCTTAAATTATGACTACCTGTTAGAATTTTTAGTTCTGAATTTAGGAAAGTGTTTTTCTTAATAATTTTCTTTCTGAAAAAAGATGTTTTGGTGGCATATACTCTATTCACCAAGATCATTTACTAATTCTGTGCATGTAGACTAATGGGCAAATGTTATCAAAAACCATCTAACAGGCATTCTTCAAATCATCCCCAGTGTGGCAGTTTCTATGGAACCTCGCTGATCAATTTCCTTATCTAAACAATTCTTTTATTTATTTTTACTTTATATTAATGCTGGGCAAATTTTTCATCAAACCGCAATCTGGATTGAATATTTATGAAGGATTGGGTCTATCAATCCCGATAAACAGAACTTCATCAATATCATTTAGTTTTTATTATAGGTAGGTTACTACTTACTAAAATAATATAAAAAGAGGTTTTTATTAGAGTTTTATTTTTTGAATTTCTTAAATATAAATCCAATAAAAAAATTTGGATTATATTTAGTAATCCAGATCGGTTAATGCAATCCAGATTAACATTGGTTTCAATCAGGATCAGTAATCTGGATAAGGATGTATTTTGCGTCCAGCACTACTTTTTATCATTATCTTATATAATAATATATTGTGTAACAATTAACTTAAAAAACTGAAAGGTAAATTATTTTAAATAAGATAAATTCATGATGTTCATTAACTTCGATTTTTATTTCTCTTAAGTTAGGTTACATTTTATATTATCTTTTAACAAATTGCAGCTTGTCTCATTAGCTTTGAGCTATGGACGAACGGAATAAATTTGAAAGATGTTCAATAATTAGTCCTATTTTTTAAATGAGATTCACTTATGAACAGTATTTTATCGACACAACTTAAAAAAAATATTTCTTCAAATAGTTATTGAATGTATTGTCATGCTATTAAAATGACAATAGGTTCAAACTAATATTGAGAAGAGGTACCTGAGCGCTCAAAAGAAAATGGATTTTGATAAGCAAAAAAATATAAAAATGCACACTAAAGTGCATAAACTTGCGGATAGTTAAAATAAAAAAAATATGAAGAGCAACAGAGGATCCTTAAGTCAAATATATTATGATACGGAAGCATAAAGAAAAACGTCAACATGGTGGGTGAATACACAATAAAAATTTAAATAAAATTGTATAGTAGTTTAAATAGGAGACTGTAGTCTAAATGATTTTTTAAACTAAAAACTTGTTAAGGGGATTGGATTCTGTTTTTGTCGGAAACGTGGAATCTAGGAATGTAGACGTGTTTTCATTCAAACGTACCAAACTCTAGTGAAATATAAAGAATTCTAAAAACACATTTAAATTTATTGTGTCTACTTGAGTTTAACTTTCACATTTTTGATTTTATCCCCCCAAATCTTTAGAAAAAAAAAAGGGGGGGAAACCGAATATCAATTTTTAAGGAAGTTAAAATTAAAAATCTGAAAGTCGATCTCAAGTATAGACATGGCAAATTCGAATCTGTTTTTAGAACTCTTACCGCTTCTCTCAGGCACATCTGAATGAAAATACGTGTGTTATACAAAGGCAGCAAATCATTGATTCAAATTTCCTTAACAACATGAAGTTAATGAATGATTAATTCAGAGATCACCCTGGGATAGCTGGTAAAAGTATAAATGTAAAAAAAATTGTAAAAATAAATAAATAATAAGATCATTTGTATAATTAAACCTTGGTTTACTTTGTAGAATGTTTAAACATAATATATTTGTGAAATATAACCATTTAATATTAATGGAAATAAATTAATGTAAGCTAGTTAAATCTACTTGTTACTTAAAACTTCTTGTTAAGTTAACTACTATTTAATTTTACAAGTAATTTTATTTACATTTCAAATGGCATTTTACTTAGTCTCTATGTCATATCACGTTTTTTAACACTTTAGTCATTATAAGACATTTATTACTTAGTTACGTAGTGTTAAAATCTTAAAACGAAGTTTTTGGTGATATACACAAAACTCATAATTAAATTAATGTTGCAAAACAAAATTAGGTCAAAACGCATGGTGTGGCGAGACCCTAAACCAGCGCCGGATAGGCAAGGTATCGGCCCATTTATTATAAGATAAAGATTAAAGACATAATAAACATTAATTCATATTTATACACATTTTTGAGCTGTACAGAATAACCTATGATAGCTATCCATATTTTAATAATAACATCATATACCTATCATACAATATAAATTGTAGGCATTACATTATGCAGTTGAGATGGATAAATAATAAGTACCTAGGTACTTAATAATAATAATACTTGGCAAAGACAGATCCACCCCTATGCCCAACATGCAATACAAACTACTCTATATCTCTATCAAACATATTATCATCATCCACTGTCCAAACTTCAACGATGCTAGGAAAGACTTCAACATCTCTATCAACCTGTACGAAGCAATTGGTCCATTTTCGAACTATCAAAACATAATTTTATACTTAAAAATAATTGAATTGTACAATATCATATAAGTATATACCTAACATAATGTAAAAAAGTAAATATCGTAGCGTAGAGCTAAAATGTAATTTTGGAAACTATTACAGTAGTGTACCTATTTTGCCTATACTATACGCCGGATAACACTATGTTTGCACGTAGAATTTAAAAGTAGCATACTTACTGAAAACTTCGATTATATAAAACTACGAAACTAAATTCCTGCGCCAAATTCTGATTTCTCCAACATTTTGTTCACCCAATAAATGACTGTCCCACAACATGTTAAAATATGTAAAAAAAAAATTAAAATTTGTTATAGGCGCTGCGCGTGGCAGTCAAGTAGCGATGTGCGCAAGCTCATAAACGTAAAATCGCAAACTTTGGAAGGCTATAACTTCTAAAATAATAGTTTCCGGTAAAAAAAATTTACACCATCATTTTAAGCATAAAATACAAGTTGTTCGAAAAAAAATTTAAAACCATGATGGGGTTGGTAATGTTTATTTTAGCTCATCTATCTATTAGAATTAATAAATTATCTGATGATTACTCGTTAATACTTAATTATAACAAATAACGATATTATATACATTCAAAAATCAATAATTTGTCTTTTTTATGTATAGCATTTTTTTGTAGTTCATTTAAAATGTATTTAAATTAAATAAAATTACAGAATTAAATAATTTATATAAGTTATGAATTAATAGTGATATACTTATGTTCATTCTGGCGAAATTAGCTTATTTTAACCTTTTTGTATACAATATTAGTCATTCAATATTATTTATTTTTTAATGTCTGGCATATGTTATGTTAATTTTTTTTAAATTCTAATATGATTAAGATATTATTTATGGTTATAGTGCAATATGACATTTATCATGTGGTTGAATTTCCACTACTGGATAAACTTCATTTGGAAATCGCAGATTAAAGTAACTACAAGGCTTCAAATTTTTTTTTAAGTTGCTTAAACATATTTTGAACTGGAAAATACTTACTTCGTACAAATATTATAGATATTCATATTTTTCCGCAAATCTAAAATTGATTTTAGGGTGAATTAACGAATTATATTTTTTTTTGGGATTCTATTAATTAATTTAATTTCAAATTGTATTTTCTTTTCATTTTTAAACTATTTTTCTCTGAACGATATATTTTGTAGGTATAACTAAACATATATAAAAATGTATTTTACTGACACTAAACATCCCAAGGTATACGACAAAAAAAACCAAAATTATAATATAATATAATCAACATTTTTGCGATATATCTTTTTCCCTTATTCTATTACTGTTATTTAAAAATAATAATATTTGTATTGTTATTATTAAATAATATTAAAAAAAAAAAAATAAATTTTTATAATGCGTTACATTTGAAAAAATGGTTTTTTAAAAAATAAATTTTAATTTTAAACTAAAAAAAAACTAATTTCTAACTTCTAACTTAAGTTACTATTTTCACCAAACTAACTTCTATTGAACTAAGTAAGAAATTTAGTAAATTGCATAAACTTACTTATATTCTAACTTAGTTACTTTTTATATTAGAGTAACTTATCTTTAATTACCGTCAATCGAGGTGACTTGAAACGATTTTGACATAGGTACTTCTTAGTATTATGAGCTTAAAAAAATTGCATTGGGCTACAAAAATTATATTTATTTCCGCATATGTCTAATGAATAGAATAGAACCTTCAATTTAGATTTTTGATAAAAACTCGCTTAAAAAAAAAAAAAAAACACGTGTTACAAGTCACCTCAATGTTTAGGTGACTTGTAACAACTTTGAAAATTCGACGTAAAATCCAATTCAAGAACATTAGAGTTGACTTGTAACAAAATATTTATAAATTTTTACATACTTAAAATGTTAGTGATCAGAACCTAAATCAGAATTTACCTATCTTACTTACTTTTAATGTAAATAAAAAAATAAGCAATTGAAGTTTTTTTACCATAATTACCAAATAAAGTAAGAGGGACTTTTTTTGAAAATACCATCAAATTAAGCATGCAAAAACACATTTAGAAAAAAAAAATTTCAAAAATCACTTAGAAGCTAAACTGCATTCTATGCATTTTATGCATTGTATGCGTTTTTATTGTGTTACAAGTCACCCTTAGATTTTTTTTGAAAAATAAAACTAAAGCTATACAAGTAGGAATAAATATTTTTAAACTTTTAATAACAATATTCTTCTTTTGAAGTATCCTTTAATATATATAAAATATACAAACCCCTAAACTCGACATCTATCACTAAAATCTAAAGCACTTTTAAAAGCAATGATAAAATCGCTGTGATCATGAAAAATGTTTGACAATTTTTTTCGGAGGTAATCATTAGACCAATGGTTGAAGATAACATTTATAGTCATAAATATGAAAAACATATTTCTTTTAATGGAGGTACAATTAAATTATATTAAATACCCTGATAGATATCTTGAAATATTTAAACAAAAACCAAATTGTTACATCTCACCTCGTAGTTCCAAGTCACCTCGATCGACGGTAGTTGAAAAAAGTGACAAACTTGCCCCGCTTTGAAAATTGAAATTTGATAAAATAAATATATAATTTTTATAAAATTGATAACACAGCACATAGATTGTATATTTTATTTTGTGATAATGCTAATTCTCTGCTTATATTATCACTTTGGTTTTTTTTCCGGGATTCACACCCCAAGGACATAGTGATACATTTCACAGAACAAAAACATCGAGTGACCCTATTCACCCCGTATTTAGGTACATAACGTTGGTTTTCTTTGTTAAATCATAGGAAATACATTGCATATAAGCTAAAATGTTTGAAAATGTATTTTACTGACCTTATATTACTTATAATTACTACTACTTATAAGTAATAACCCCCATGGACAGTGTAAATACATTTTTAGAGCAAAATTATCTTGACCCTATTGACCCAATAATAAGTATGAATATAGGGTCACATTTTTTAAAAAATATATAAAAAAATCCAGCAAAGTGAATGTATTTTTTTATAATAAATTATATCGATGGCCTCTTACCTTTCATAAAAAAAAAAAAAATGAATGTATCTTTAGAACTAAGAGATAGATATTACCAAAAAACCTTTGAAATTGACCCTATTCACCCCGTTTTACAGTATATATTGTTATAATCAACAAGTAATTATCAGATAATTTATTAATTCTAATAGATATTTGTAATGTTCATCTCTAATAGATTACCACTACAATAACAATAATGTCCAGGACAAGCAAAATTAGCTATTGCTGTATTACTGTATGATACACATAAGGATAATATCCATTTCTTTCATCTACATAAGTCCAACATTCATTAGAACATCCTCTACTGTAAATAGCAACTCCTTGTAGTCTTTTTTCATATAGATGATGACTGTTCATCACTGTTGTTGTAAACATAACCAATAGATCAATAGCAGAATTTCATTTAACAACATAAAACATTAAAATAATGCTTATTAAAAAGAAATTTGTAGTATTCACGATGATTAATATATTTATTTTATCAAATATAATTTTTAATATATTATACAGTTTGGCCGTAACGCTCAGCATGAATGCACGTACGCCGCGTTGTCCGTTGTTTCGCTCCGTTATCGCTGTGCGCCCTCGATAATAATGATTATTATTTTTGTCATCATTAATTAACTACTTTTATTAAAATATTTATAATATTAGATAATTATGAATAAAGGCACCCGTAATCCGTCTAAGAGACATTTGTCTAATTCGTCGCTATCGCCGAATCTTGCCGACAAAAAATCGAAAGTTTTTACTTCACCAAATCGTTTCGCCGTACTTGCCACAAACGACTCCACCGACAAATCAGCTGCAGCCACGTCCTCATCCAATTCGATGGATGCTTCTTTAGAGAGCCAACCTCACACTGATCACGTCAGGGATCCCCCGATTCCACCTATCTTCGTTAAAAACATAGAAGACTTCTCCGCCTTCAAATCCGACTTGATCGACATCACCAGCCCGAATGGTTTCACCTGCAGGGCGTCTTCATCATACCTTAAGGTTCAACCTCTTAGCCGCATTTACTATAATAGTATCTTGCAACATTTACACGAAATC
>NC_042495.1:78192545-78194753 GCF_005508785.2 Acyrthosiphon pisum | reverse complement strand
TTTCATTGGGTAATTTAATTTCTATTTTATTGTTTACGTAACATATTAATTAAGTAATTTCAAATTTCCAATTACCCATACATGATACATAATATTTAAATATTTAATATTTGATTTTGTTTACAGGTTGATGATAACTATAGTAATATCGAACCTCATATAAACAAGACATTGATGACATCCACGCCAAATAATTCATACTAAAAAAAAATCTTACAAGAGCTTAATAATTTTTCTTAGATTTAATATACATTAATTGTGATATTAGTTTTAGTGTATATTTACAGGGTGCTCCATGATACATATATATATATTTTTTTTTTGAATGGTGTATACTATAAAATGTACTTATATAAATTGCAATGGCATAGAAATTTGCCGGTAAGTTAGGTTAGAGGCCCATAGTTTTTAAATAAATTCTCGTTTAAAATATGTTTTGACCTATTCCTTGGAAGATGGAAATCAAGACCTTAATGTTCTGAGAGTAGCGAAGAATGTACCTATTTGTTTTGTTACTCTGCGCTCACAAGACCAGAAACAAAATTTTGACGAACATCATGGGACATCTATACCTACAATAGCAGTATTATTATTTATTATTATAAAGTATATAATTATTGTTCAAGCTGTAGCGTATATGTTATATATTAAGCTAATACAAATCACCAATTCATTCATTTTATATTCTTTAACTTAACCAACCTGTTGAGGGGGTGTGGGGTTAAAAGACAACAATCATTAACGTTTAACATGCATAAAGAGTGATAAAAAATAAAATGATTATCAACCAGTGTAGTCAATTCCCCTCATATAGTCTTATAATGAAATAGGTAAGTATAGTTGAAACAACCGATTATAATTTATAATATTTTCATATAGACTGCTCCAACAAAAAAGGACGTAACTCACTTTTACGATTTTAGATTCTGAGAGGAACGATGAATGTATTGATTTTACAATGATGTGTGTTTTTTTATTTTTTTATTTTTGTGTCTGTCATCACGGTTTGGAGCAGTAAAACTGCTTCGATTTTTTTCAACAGTATCTTGTTTGATGGGAAAGTGAATCTAGTTGGTGCATTCGGGAGGTCAAAATTTTAAATTTCCAATAGTTTTCAAAAGCGCCGTGAAAAACAAAAGAAAAATTAAGGAAAAACGGGAATTTTTACACAAAATTTGTTTTCGAGAAAATTGATTTTGGTTTTTGTTGTAACTTTAAAACAAATGACCGTAGATACATGAAATTTTCACTGGATGTTTATATTTCCATTTTCTATACATGATAAAATTTTCAAAATATTTTGATTTGTTTTGAACTATTTAGGGACATTTTCTGTTTCCAATATTATTAGTTTTTTTTTCTATGAATGTCAATAAAACTTTATTTATTGAGTAAAAATACTTGAAAATTTAATACAAGGCTTCTACTATATTTTTACAATGATATTTGAAAAATATTAAAAATCCTTAGTCACAGTTTTTTTTATTAGCATTTAAAGTTCAAAAATTGACAAAATATGTAAAAATTACGAAAATTAGCAAATTATTTTTAGTTAAGAATTCGTAAAAATTATTTTAAAATAAAGGATTTATTGTTGATACCTATTATAGGTCAATTTTTTTTTAATACCATATAGATAATATATAATATATCTTATACCTAGACTGACATACCGTCTCCGCTCAGAATCGTTTTTCTTATACAATAATATTATATCATTGAATTAAAATTTAATACAATCCATTATACAGTGACCCACTTGTAATCTACTGTTCAGCGGAGCGACATCCACTTACCCACCTTTTTCTTTTTAAATCTAAGATAATACAAGATCATTCATAGGTTTGTCTATCTTTATCAATAAAAAAACATCTTCAAGCAAATCAAATTAAATTTTTATGAGCTTTTGAATTTCATATATTTACAATATTGGATATTCACTCCATTTCTTACGTAGCGGATTTTGTTATTTCATTGTAATTCAAAAACGAATAACTGTAGATACATGACAATTTCACTGAATGTTCATATTTTCATTTTCTATACACGATAAAATTTTGAAAATAATTTGACTCTTTTTGAGCTGTTTACGGACATTGTCAGTTTTCAATTTTAGATTCTGAGCGGAGCGAGGAAGCTATTGTTTTTACAATGGTGTTTATTTTTTTTTTATTTTTATATCCTGTATACAAAATTCTTCCAGAAAGA
>NC_042495.1:78188997-78192495 GCF_005508785.2 Acyrthosiphon pisum | reverse complement strand
AAAAAAATATATTATACAATGTATACTTTTATTATTATTATCCTATTTTTCAATTAATTAAATTATCAAACAAGAATTCAATAAATAAATAATTAAATCCCTACTAAAATAACTAATAAAATAACAAATAAAATAGCTAATAAAATAACAAATAAAATAGCTAACAAAATAACTATAAATTAATTTTGATCCCAAGTATATCCAGGAGAACTACCTCGACCGTCAATACAATACCTAATAACAAACATAACTATTTACTTTATATTGTTTATAACTTCTGTTAGCACAACAACGCATTGCTTCAGTTGTATGATGAAAACCTTCAAAACCATTAAAATCACATAAGCTCCTTCATATTCACATATTCTCTCCAGAATTGCTTGTGTAGGTTTTTTTGTGATTTCTGGAGTTTTGTCATTATTACTGATTGGACCAAGAAGGCAGTTACCTACATCTATGACATATTACATCATTGGTTCCTACTTCGTTAGTGCATTCAAAATGTGTTCCACATTTATTTGAACATGATATTTGACATTGTTTTGAACTTGAATATAGATCAAAACATTTTTACCTTTAGTTCCTCTGATAGCATCACTTTTGTTACAATAAAATAATAATATTACTATAGATAGTTTCATTATAACATTCATTTTAATATGATATACTATTAACACGTTTATTATAATATAATGTATTAATGTACCTACCTACTAATAACACGTTTATTATATTATACTATTGTACTATTTTTTCAATTATACTACTTTTATTGTAGATATTTTTCTCTTTGGCGTTTTTGCGTTATATCTGTGTACTTTATTACTCACTATTAACAGGTGACTAGATAAAGACAAGTCATTGGTTTCGATGATGAACTAAGATAAATCTATATTAATCTATATTAATTATTAATCTTAGTTCATGGTTTCGATACAGAAATGCGTAAGAAAATATTCATATTATTATATAACATTGTTAAGTAGATATGAGTCAATGATTATCAATTATCACTAATCATAATTTATTGAAAAAAAATTATATAGAGTCTGAGCGGAGCGATGAATGTATTGATTTTACAATAATGATGTGTGTTTTTTTATTTTTGTGTCTGTCATCACCTTTTAGGACAGTAAAAATGCTTGGATTTTCTTCAACAGTATATTTTCTGATAGGAAAGTGAATCTAGTTGGTACTTTGGGGGGTCAAAAGTAAAAATTTCCCAGTAGATTTCAAATGCGACGTGAAAAACAAAAGAAAAATTAAGGAAAAACGGGAATTTTTACGCAACTATTTGGTGCAACTTTCAAAAAATTGATTGTAGATACATACAATTTTGACTGAATGTTTATATTACCATTTTCATGCGTTTTTTTAAAAATATTTTGACTTTTTTTGAGCTGTTTAGGGACATTTTCAGTTTCCATTATTTAAATTTTTTTTTCTATAAATATCAATGAAATTTTATTTGTTGGTAAAAAAGCTTAACAATTTAATAGAAGGTTCCTATTATATTGTTTCATAGGCAGATGAAAAAAATTAAAAATCCATAGTCACAATTTTTTTTTATAAGCATCTAAAGTTAAAATATTGACAAAATACGTAAAAATGACGAAAATTTGCAAATTATTTTGAGTTAGAAATGCATGTAAAATTTTCGTTTTAAATCTTAGATTTGAAAATGTAACACAAGATTCCTCATAAGTTTTTCTACCTTTATCAAAAAAAAAATGTCTACAAGCAAGTCAAATTAAATTTTTATGAGCGTTTGAAATTCATATTTTTACGACATTTGATATTCACTCGATTTCTTACGTAACGATTTTCTTATTTTGTTGTAATTAAAAAAACAAATGGCTGTAGAAACTTGAAAATTTCACTGAATGTTTATATTAGCATTTTATATATACGATAAAATTTTGAAAATAATTTGACTCTTATTGAGCTGTTTATGGACATTGTAAGTTTTCAATTTTTTTAGTTTTTTTTTCTATAAATATCAATAAAGTTTTATCTATTGGCCCAAAAAGTGTAAAAAATTAATACAAGGCTCCTGATATATTGTTACAATAGCAGTTGAAAAATATTAAAAATACATAGGCAGAATTTTTGTTTATAAGCATTTTAAGATCGAATTTTGACAAAATTTATCAAATTTAAGATTCAATAATTATTTTGTAGTTTTGAAATTTATAAAATGGTCAAATTTTATATCTAAGAATTGAAAATTTAAAACAAGATTCCACGTAAGTAGTTAATTCTGTTACCAAAAATTCTAACCTACGCACAGTTTATTTTTATACTCATTTTAAGTTCAAATTTGGACGAAATTACATATTAAAATACCTAGAATAACTGTTTTAGTTATTTTGTTGCGATTGTATAATATTATTCGTGGGTACATGAAACTTCTAAAGTATACTATTATATACCTATCTATGATAGTATCACGGTTTGTTGTTGATGTATAACGCGTTACCTAATGGATATTGTGATATGATTAATTTGGGATTTATTGTTGATACCTATTATAGGTCAATTTTTTTTAATACCATATAGATAATATATAATATATCTTATACCTAGACTGACATACCGTCTCCACTCAGAATCGTTTTTCTTATACAATAATATTATATCATTGAATTAAAATTTAATACAATCCATTATACAGTGACCCACTTGTAATCTACTGTTCAACGGAGCGACATCCACTTACCCACCTTTTTCTTTTTAAATCTAAGATAATACAAGATCATTCATAGGTTTGTCTATCTTTATCAAAAAAAAAACATCTTCAAGCAAATTAAATTAAATTTTTATGAGCTTTTGAATTTCATATATTTACAATATTGGATATTCACTCCATTTCTTACGTAGCGGATTTTGTTATTTCGTTGTAATTCAAAAACGAATAACTGTAGATACATGACAATTTCACTGAATGTTCATATTTTCATTTTCTATACACGATAAAATTTTGAAAATAATTTGACTCTTTTTGAGCTGTTTACGGACATTGTCAGTTTTCAATTTTAGATTCTGAGCGGAGCTATTGTTTTTACAATGGTGTTTATTTTTTTTTTTATTTTTATATCCTGTATACAAAATTTCTTCCAGAAAGAGTGTTTCGATTTCAATATATAGTACCTTATCCTTTAGCAAATTGGATCAAGATGGTACTTTAGAGAGGTCATTTTTCGATTTTCTCAATAGCCATTTAATGCCATGGGAAAAACCAACGGAAAATTACGAAAAAACGCTAGAAATGGGATTTTAATTTTTAACGCTTTGTTTATCACCATAGAAACGAATAAAAAATTATGATATTTTAATATTAATTCAACTTGCATGATAAAATAAATAATAAAAAAATATAAAATATCCAGACTGACAAACCGTCTCCGCTCAGAATCGTTTTTCTTATACAACGATATTATATCATTGAATTCAAGTCTAATACAATCCATTATACAATGACCCACTTGTAATCTACTG
>NC_042495.1:78168850-78188947 GCF_005508785.2 Acyrthosiphon pisum | reverse complement strand
TGTTAAGTTTCCAGTTTCCTAAACATTATTACATATTTGCATTAGACAATGAACACATCAAGTCATTCAATATGAACAATTAACAATTAATTACAGATTGAACTTTTATCGTAATGTACAGTCGTGTATGTCTGTATGACTGTACCTATATACCTATTTTACTTTACATATTTATTACATATTTAAACTATATACATAACACATCTCAATTAATAATTTAATAAATATTAATTTTTTATATCAAGTACTTATTTAATATAATATTAAGCCTATCTAACCACAAAACTATAAAAAAATATTTTATTAGAAAAATAACAGAAATGTTTTGGATTAATTTTAAAATTAATTTTCATATTAATATTTACGTATATAAACCCATAAAAACGAAAAAAATTAACTTGATAGATGTTTAATTCTGAGAAAAGCTAAGTCATTTCAAATATGAATTAAAGTATATAAGTTAAAAAGTTAAAAAAATTAACTTTTGAAATTTGAACTATAGTTAATGTCCATCTTTGCGAAATGTCGGTTTGCTCATGAGTATTTTGATGCAGCTTAGAGGTTATAGTGCCTCAACATTTTCCTGCTTAAAGCTTAACATGAATCGAAAATTGACAGAGACAATCTTCATAATTGGATTTTGACCTTATTAAAATATTGGCATTTTAACAAAAATTGACAGAAAACCTCAATATTGAGAAATTATTAAAAGATTTCAATTTAAATTCAAACAGGAAATTACACATGTTTTATTAATAAACTATTACCTATCACTACATATTTCATCTATTCTGTGCCACTACCATCAATTACCTATTTTCCATAATATACTATATACCTAATAATTAATATAGTAACTACTATATTATACTATATATTGAAATTAAGACTTAATAATAAGACTTGAGTAAACAAGGTGGTGGACGAAAACACATCGTGTCCGCACATGACTACAACACTACCAGTTATCGGTACAGGCGTATAGTAGACTCCAGCAGACTCTCCAGTCTCCTCTCACCCACCCATAACTCATACTAGCACTGCGGCCACCAGCATATGGTTGGTAACGATTGTTTCCTACCAATTCAACAATTATTAATCAAGGGGTCCGGCGCCACTACGACTATGTAGGTAGGTACATCAATCAGTCGAGTATGCCGATGTTCGAACCGGTATACCTATAGTACCTATTATTAATAGTTGAAAGCGTATCATTCTAAACAATAGATTAAACATCATTTAAGATATAAATAATTAAAGAAAATCATTATTACCAAAAATCAGAGCACATGTTACAGTATTAGAATTTATGAGTTATAATTATAAATTTATATAAAATATCAAATTCATAAGAAAATTTTTTTTTTTTGATTTCATATTATACACGAATGCACATATAAATATACTGATTACAACCCTCCCCCCGCTTGACAACGTAGTTGGTTTGACTTCTTCGCCGTGTACTACATAGTACATATAGGTAGGTAGCTAATATCAGGTCTTTAAAAAAAATTTTAATTTTTAAATGTTATAAATGTTGGAATCTTTGCTATTTCTAAACGATATAACGATATATTGGGAAATTATTGTCACAATTCAAATTTATAATAGATATTTTTACTCTAGAACCAAAATTGAGCAAGTTATAGATACTCAGAGCGCGTGAAAACGTTTTGTCTATTTCGTATCCACGGGTACGAATAAATGAGTTGAGCCTCACTACCAAACTAAAGGTACTTATCCGTTTATGAAGCATGGGTAAAAACCAAGGTGTATTGATACTACCTTGGTAAAAACGTATAGGTACGCGTTTTTGACAAATAGTGATATGGTGGCCAAACCCATCCGTTTTTAATCCGTATTAAATTAATATCCGATAATTTATTTTTGCAACAGACCACGACCCGCGGGACCTTTCAATGCGTGGGGTACTGGGGTCATGTGTCTTTTCACAGTTCGAATCACCTTCAAACCCTGACTAATATTATATTGTAATTTGTAAATGTCTTATACAGTAATACCAAACGCTTTTTCTCCTCTGAAATATACCGATATACCCTATAGGTAACAATATATATATGTACATAACTACTTACATTAGAACAATTTTTCTAGTAGTTTATACTATAGCTATATTATATGCATATACAGTCAACTCGCGATATAACGAATATCGATATAACGAAAATCTTGATATAACGAATAAAACTACCGGTCCCTTGAAAATATCGCGGTATAATATAATTTCGATGTAACGAACTTTCGATATAACGAATTTTTTTCTCGGTCCCTTGAAATTCGTTATATCGCGAGTTGACTGTATATGTATATACCTATATAGTTAATTACAGTGGCGTAAATTGGCCTGTGTTAATATGGCAAATGAACCACAAAATAGGTAAGTACCTATCTAATATGTCCATAAAACAATCGTTCGGTACATCACCACATATCAGTAAAATTAATCTAAAATATAAATATATATATCAGTATTTATCACAAAATATATCTTATTTATGAAGGTCTATATATTATGGCCGTGTTTATAACATGAATTTAGATATAATTTAGGCTTACTGTTATCAAATAACGCGATAATTTTAGGATCATCTTAGTTAGCAATAATATTAAACAAGTTCTTCAAGAAAGCCACAAATAAATCCAGCATTCCAACTAATATAGTAATATGGACTAAGACACCAAGTAATTGATGAATTTAAGACTTAAGTATTTGATCTACGATCTATTGAAAGGAATAAGACAAAAGAGGATGCAAAAATAATAAGTTTCAAATAAAAATGTTAACAAATTTTAGATTCTGAGTGGAACGATGAATGTATTGATTTTACAATGATGTGTGTTTTTTTTTTATTTTTTTTTATTTTTTTGTGTCTTTTAGGACAGTAAAAGTGCTTGGATTTTCTCAACGGTACCTTTTCTGATAGGAAAGTGAATCTAGTTGGTATTTTAGGGGGTCAAAAGTAAAATGTTTCCAATAGTTTTCAAAAGCGCCGTGAAAAACAAAAGAAAAATAATTTAATTAATTTAATTAATTTTTACACAAAATCTGTTTTCGAGAAAATTAATTTTGGTTTTTGGTGTAACTTTAAAACGAATGACTGTAGATACATGACATTTTCACTGGTATATTTCCATTTTCTATTTATGATAAAATTTTCAAAATATTTTGATTTATTTGAGCTGTTTACGGACAATTTCAGTATCCAATTTAATTAGTTTTTATTTCTATGAATGTCAATAAAACATTATTTGTTGAGTAAAAATACTTGAAAATTGAATACAAGGCTCCTACTATATTGTCACAATGACATTTGAAAAATATTAAAAATCCTTAGTCACAGTTTTTTTTTATTAGCATTTAAAGTTAAAAAATTGACAAAATATGGAAAAATCACGAAAATTAGCAAATTATTTTGAGTTAATAATTCGTAAAAATTTTACTTTTTAGAACTAAGATTTTAAAATGTAATACAAGATTCCATATAGAATAATCTGCCTTTATCAAAAAAAAATGTCTATAAGAATCTTATTTTGTTGTAATTAAAAAACGAGTGACTGTAGAAACTTGAAAATTTCACTGAATTTTTATATTAGTATTTTCTATATACGATAAAATTTTGAAAATAATTTGACTCTTTTTGAGCTGTTTACGGACATTGTAAGTTTTCATTTTTTTTAGTTTTTTTTTCTATAAATATCAATAAAGTTTTATCTGTTGGGCCAAAAAGTGTAAAAAATTAATACAAGGCTCCTTGATACATTGTTACAATAGCAGTTGAAAAATATTAAAATACATAGGCTCAATTATTTTTTATAAGCATTTGAATTTGAAATTTTGACAAAATTTATCAAATTTAAAATTGAATAATTATTTTGTAGTTAAAAAATTATAAAATGTTCAACTTTTATATCTAAGGATTGAAAATTTAAAACAAGATTCCACGTAAATATTTAACTCTGTTACCAAAAAATTCTATGAAATACATTAGCACAGTTTATTTTTATTGTCATTTTAAGTTCAAATTTGCACGAAATTACATATTAAAAAACCTAGAATAACTATTTTAGTTATTTTTTTGTGATTGTACAATATTATTCGTGGGTATACTTGAAACTTCTAAAGTATACTATTATATATCTATGATAGTATCACGGTTTGTTGTTGATGTATAACTCGTTATATGTACCTAATGGATATTGTGATATGATTAATTTGGAATTTATTATTGGTACCTATTATAGGTCAATTTTTTTTTAATACTTTAGATAAGTATATAATATGTCCTATACCTTGACTGAAATACAGTCTCCGCTCAGAATCGTTTTACTTATACAATGATATTATACTGTACAGCAGAACGACAAACGACATAACGACACTAACCACCTTTTTACAATTAATACTCCATAATATGTCATAATTAGAGCATATTTTGTTTCTCATAAATAAGTTTTTGATGTTTCTTTCATAAATTCACGATTGTAAGTAGTTACTAGTTTCATGGTACGTAATATAGTCTCAATTATTGAATTTTGACTAAATTCAGTCACGGTTTCAGTGTTGCGGTGATGCTGACAATAGTATCATAAATTATTTCTTTTCCTTAGACCATGAATACTAGAATAAAATAATATTATATAGTCTTCACTCTTCAAGCTTTACACGATTAAAATACATTTATAAGAGCTTTATAGGTAATCATGCTCTCTATCTGATTACTCACTAGCACGATGAAGATATACATCTTAAATCGTGCTCACTAGTCAGTAGTCATACCCGAGTCATATACCTATAATAATGTACTGACTAGACTGAGTTCTAACCAGTCGTGTACTAGTGAGTATCACGATTTAAGATAATATCACCGAATTTGACGGTCATATACTTAATATCTTAAACCGTGGTGAGTACTCAACTGAGTGGGGACCACGGTCCATGAACATATTATAATAACAGTGAGGGGGCAGTGGCTAGAGAGTTAGTACTATCGCAATTCGCAAAATTGAAAATTAAAAATACCATAGACATATAAAACGTTGTTTTATATGTCTATGAAAAATACTGATTATTATCCATTCGAAAAGATAATAATACCTACTATCTTATCGTGTGTTCAACCAATGAAAATATACGCCATCTACTCGTGTATAAAGGCTTAAAAATTATAACCAATGATATCAGTCATATTCTCATATTATTTATCCTGATCTAGGTATGTCACGTTTGCAGTGTCTGAATTTGAAATTGGTCATCAAACAAATACTTACTGCTGGAGAAATCGGTGTTCAGACTCGTGTGTCCGCCAACACTCGAAATTTTTCGAAATTGAGTAATTGGGGCACTAAAAAGTCAGCTACCCACGTGAAGATTGTCAACCATCATCCAGATACCATGGCGGATACACAAGTCGAACAAATTTTGGCTCCCTTGAGAGAGGCTGTAAAGAAACAAGTGAGTGGACACAGATTATTTTGTAAATATATTAACAGAACAATGAGTGATATTATGTGCGTTTTCATTTGTTTTTGGCAGGGTCTCGTGGTGAGATCTATGAAAGAATCAAATGCCTCAGATATGGAAGTGAAAAAAGCCGTCGGAGAGTTGAAAGCGTTGAAGAAACAATTAGATGATAAAGAGTTGGCTTTACAACCACCCTCAGAAACATTTAATAGGTCTAAATTTTCAGACCTCATGATCCGTAGATTTTTTTACGACCAATCCTTTTCTATTTATGGAGGTATGCCAAGATTTATGGAATACTAACAGCATAATATATATTCATAAATTTAAAATTGTTGTGTAATGTTATTTAGGCATTGCTGGTTTATATGATTTTGGACCAATGGGTTGTGCATTGAAATCAAATATTTTAGAACAATGGAAACGGTTTTTTATTCTTGAAGAACAGATGCTTGAAATTGATTGTTCAATGCTGACACCGGAACGAGTTTTAGAGTAAAACTTTATTTCAGAATCCTTGTAGGTAACTTTTGATATTTCTCTTGTATTTTAATCCATTTAAGGACTTCGGGACATGTGGAAAAGTTTGCTGATACTATGGTAAAAGATAAAAAAACTGGAGAATGCTTCAGACTTGACCATTTAATCAAAAATCGCTTGGAAACTTTAATCAAGGATAAAAAACAAACTCCTGAAGTTAAAGAAGAATGCAAAGATATTATAATTAAATTGGATGGTATGACTACAGAGCAAATGTCTGATATTGTAAACAAATTTAACATGAAATCACCTACTACTGGAAATGATCTTTCTGAACCCGTTGATTTTAATCTTATGTTTGCTACTCAGATTGGACCTACTGGAGACCAAAAGGGGTTCGTAGTTGTGGTTTAAATTTAAATGTTATAATATGAGACTTATTAAAATATTTACTGTTAAATTAGATTTTTGAGACCAGAAACTGCACAAGGTATATTTGTCAATTTCAAACGTTTACTTGAGTTTAATCAAGGGAGATTGCCATTTGCTGCTGCTCAAATTGGTAATGCTTTTCGAAATGAAATTTCTCCTCGTTCTGGTTTATTAAGAGTTCGGTAAATTTAAATTTTATATTTATATTATTTAATAA
Organism: Acyrthosiphon pisum; assembly: GCF_005508785.2. Taxonomy (NCBI): domain Eukaryota; kingdom Metazoa; phylum Arthropoda; class Insecta; order Hemiptera; family Aphididae; genus Acyrthosiphon; species Acyrthosiphon pisum. Next base: position 78,182,336 of record NC_042495.1, on the reverse strand, counting down.
AATAGAATAGTATAAAAAATGAAATATACTCATCTTAGGGAATTTACTATGGCTGAAATAGAACATTTCTGTGACCCAAGCGATAAATCACATTCAAAATTTAGTGATGTAGAAAATACCATAATGAGGTTATACAGTGCTTGTAATCAAATGGATGGACAACCTCCTGTTGACATCACAATTGGTCAAGCTGTATCTAAAGTAAAAAATCATAGATTACATTAGACAAATTAAGAACTTAATTAATTATTAACACTTATATTTATTATCAGGGTATGGTAGCTAATCAAACATTGGGATACTTCATGGCTCGTATTTACATGTTTATGATGAAAATTGGAGTGAACAAAGAAAAATTAAGATTTCGACAACACATGTCAAATGAAATGGCTCATTATGCTGTTGACTGCTGGGATGCTGAGTGTCTAACTTCTTATGTGAGTTTTTTTTATTTATTTAGGCTTAAAGTTGAAAAATACATTATTTAACAGTAATTATAATTTTTTTAATACTTTTTTTAATAGGGTTGGGTAGAGTGTATTGGTTGTGCTGATCGGTCAGCATATGACCTCACTAAACATGGTGAAGAAACTAAACAAAGATTAGTGGCTGAAAGAAAATTGCCTGCACCTAAAACAATTCAAGTTACAGGTAAGTACTATATTTTTATTAAATTAATTTATGATTTAACCTTGAAGCTATGTTTTTATAGAATTGGAAATGGATAAAGGTTTGATTGGTAAGACACTACGCAAAGATTCCAAAGAGTGTGTTGAAAAATTATCAAAACTGTCAATAAACGAAGTTAAACAATTACACAAATTCATTGATAATGGGTAATATAATTTTGGAATACTTAAAACACTATTTACAATATGTAGGTAGTTTATCTAAAAATTATAAAAACTATTTATTAGAAGATAAATACATAAATCTAATTTTATTATTTTTGTTACTTTAAGAAAACGTGATCCAACTACTGGATTAACTTTGTGTAAAATTGGTAATAAAGAATTCCAGATAAACAAAGAAATGATCCCACTCAAATCTTATTCAAAAACTATACATGTTGAAGAGATTGTTCCTAATGTAATAGAACCATCATTTGGTATTGGCCCGAATTATTTATACATTATTAGAACATACATTTAAAATTCGTGAAAAGGATGAGCAAAGAACTGTAAATATATTACAAGTATTTGAATAGCTAAATACAATTTTCATAAAATATATTTATTTTCAGTACTTATCATTGCCTCCATTAGTAGCACCTTTAAAATGTTGTGTTCTTCCATTGCTTGACAATGATAAGTTCACACCCCTAGTATCTATGTTGTGTAAGTATTGCAAAATAAAAATAATAATATATAATTTAATTTAAGATATATCTTTTAAATTAAAAAATGTATTTTTTTTTTAGCCAAAAGCTTATGCCTGAAAGGTGTATCAAATAAAATTGATGATTCAAGTGGGTCTGTAGGACGCCGGTATGCAAGAACCGACGAGATAGCAGTACCTTATTGCATTACTGTAGATTTTGACTCATTGGTTGAACCCCAATCGGTAACCATACGAGAGAGGGATTCAATGGAACAAATCCGAGTACCTGTAAGAACAATAGCAGTTTGATAAACAATTAGTTGTTAATATTTATTTACATTATTGTTATTATTTTAGGTATCTGATGTTGTGGATTTGGTATACAATTTATCACAAGGCAATACTGTTTGGAATGTAGCTAAAGCTAAATATCCTATATTTGAGTCTCAACAGACAAATGAATAATGTCATTTAAAATAAATATACATTTATATTAATATATAATTATTACACTTCATTTCAGAAATAAAATACAACTTTGTATATGCAATAGATGTAAAGGTATTTGTATTTATATATTTTTTACAATGAATTCCCATTGTACGTATAAAATAAAAATTGATACATATTATATTAAATTCAATGTTCTAATACCAATTATTATACAAACCAATATACTGTGGTCTGTGTTATTAAATTTAAAGGCAAGATTATTATGTAGGCAATTTTATGTGCTTTTTATTATATTTTAATTTAAAGTGTGTTATGATTATTTTAAAATGGTAAATTGTAAATTGTTTGTACATCTTAAAATACTCATAACTCGCTTTAAAATTAAAATATAATAAAAAAGGCCATAAGGTTGCCCAGATAATTATCTTACCTTTACATTTTATAATATGTAAATTCCATCTAATTATTAAATTAACGTAGCTACACGTGTTCTGTTGAGCGTAGAATTTGCTATGTTACGCACTTGTAAGATGGAGACAACACATGTGGGTATCACGTCCTCATAACTCAAAAGGGTAATATTAACAATATGTGTCAGAATTTTGGCTAGTGGCATGATTTATTCAATTTTTATCAGTTTAGTTTATTAATTATTTTAACACTATTGGAGTTTTCCAATTTTCCGCAATTTCATTAAATTTAAAAATTATATTTTATATTTCAGTTCCTACCTTAATTATAATACTTTTGTACTAATCTACTGTCTGATACATATTTATGGAGGGGGGGGGTTGTTAATTCGATTTATTATATTAACAATAATGACTTCACTGGAAAAGCTCCTTCATGCTTCTTTGATATGTTGATTTTTGATAAATATTTTTTATTTAAAAGATGAGAAATTTTTTCAAAATATAGCCAACATTTTTATTTTGCTTTAAACTGTGCTAGAAAAATAGCAAATATTACTCATTTTTCAAAAGTATATTTTAGCATCTAGTTATAATTTTGAAAATTGGCTTTTGATCTGACCTGCTAAATGTTCTTTTAGAAAAAAAAAATTTTAAATTCTAACTATTCTACAGAGTGAGAGTTTTTCCTGTAAGACATGTTTTTGTACTAAAAACGGTACAGCTCCAATGCCCTTAGTAAATACATTATTTGTATTTTATATATCGTTTTAATTAATAATAACAAGTTTATTATTATTTTTAAAATATTAAATCATTAGCCTGAAATTTAGTAATTTCCTTGAACATCCAAAATACTACAGAAATAAGTGGCAAGGGAAAACTTTTGGGCCAGACGTCAACTTTACTGTCAAATACCTAAAATATTATCTTATATTTTACTGCCTAAAATTTAATAAAATATAAACCAATTTCAATATTATTAATTATTTAAATCTATAAAATGTGTATAACACATTAGTGTACTCTGTACAATATGGTTTAATGTCTCAGATTTTTTTGATTTTCTCACTTTTACTCTTTACAAATGAAACAGCTTAACTGTAAATTAGATTGTAATCTGTGGTTTGTACTCTGTATCATCATATTGAATTTGATCTAAATGTACAACAAATAGTACTTTTTAAGTAGTGATATTAATAGATATTTTTTTCTTCAAATCAAATTACATAACGGTTTAAATTATAATGTTTTTTGTGTTACAAATACAGACTTTTAGTCGTAGCTAATTGTTTTTTATATTATGAATTAATATGAATGTAATAATTTAACAATAAAACCACACTTATAAATTATACGTATCACAAAAACAAAAATTATTAAAAATGTAACTTTTGTTTGTCTAGAAAAAGTTATGCTATTACATTATGTCATTATGCCATTACTAGATTATTATGTATCTAGCTTATTATTCATATGATATATATTCATACTGAGTGTAAGCACAACTATGAGGGTTCAAAATGTGGAAGTTTCAAATTATATGGACGAAATTGTATTTTGCATGTTGATGCATATTTGAGAGGTTAAGGCATATTTTGTTATTAAATCATATAATTTATATAATATAGTCTTATAAATACATTATTTTATACACTTTTAATAAAAAAATAACTTAATATTTCCATGGTCCTTTTTAAAATAAAACGAGGATTAATATGTTGTATTAACAGTTATATCAACAATTAATATTAAATAATTAAAAAAATCTTTTTGATAATCAAAATTTAGATGCAATTCAAATCAACTGATTTGGTTATTTCTTGCTAAACATAAAAATAAAAGTGATTCTAATCATTCTTTAGAACATTATTGACTAGTTTATACTTTGCAAAACAAACTTGGTAAAAATATATTGTCTATTTGAATCCACTAACCATTTATAAATAGTATGACGTATATGTACCAACTGGAATATATTTAATTGATGCTAATAATTTGACTTGAGAGTACAAATCTTTATTAAAAATTTTGAAATTCTTTTAAAACTGAATAATCTATTTTCATAGATTGAGGTATGCATACCTCAGCTCTGTGGATATCATTTGTACTATTTATTTTGTAGCTTAAATATTAAATAAAGCCCCGTAATGAATAAAAGTTGTACAAATAGCCATGGGCCCTGGCCCCCTGTCCGCACGCCTATGCATATAATATTATGTACTTCTATTTACCATGTGACTAGTTACTAATATTATTTTATAACAGAATATTGCCCAGTGTGGCAGTGTGTCATCCATAATAACTTACAACTAACAAGTACTTTCAATCAAATTTAAATGTAATTTATTGTGTAAACAATTATTATTACATTAAGTTAAAATTTGATTATTTTATTAGAAACATACAATCTGTGCCCTAGCACCCATAGGGCACAATAAGAATGTATGCTACAAGAATAAAAACATGAATAAAAAATTTGATTATTAAAAACAAAATTTAATGAGGATATAAATTAGTACCACACTAAATAATGAAGATAAACAATCACATGAATGAATAAATAGATTATTTTAATTATAAGTTTAATTATTACAAAACCAAAATTAAATACATGAACACTACATAAAAAGTAAGATAACTTAAAAAAGAAAAAAACAATGATAGGTATTATTTAACTCTTTATACACCTTACTTGGAATAGAAAAACCATGTTCACTTCAAATCTCAAATTGTTACTTAATACTTTTATTCAATAATACATTAAGCACTTCATTATCAAGATCTGCAAGGGCCCATTTATGAGAGCTAATTTCCAATGCTTCCCATTCTGCTTTAAAAGCTACTTTTGGATCCATAGGCATGGACATAGCAGCACCGGACATTTGATCTTGCATCAAACGTGACTGATCTGCAGCATTATTTTCACCTAAAACTAGTGCATATATGCTCCGAAGCCCAAATACATTTAAAAAATACCACGAAGCAGACGACACCCAAGCTGCATCTAATGAAACCAATTCAATACCTAACAAAGAAACAAAAAATTAAAACATATAATAACCGGTCATACTAAGCAAATTACCTCTTTGTAACATTGGTTTGAAACGTAGGGTTAAGGGAAATGGTACTTTGGTAGTGACAAATCCAGAGAACATCCAATTGATCCAACCACCAATGACCACCATTGGCAAGACGTTGGTAACGTTTCCTTTCAACATTTCAGTCATCATACTTGGATCAGGCATAGCTGTTTGAGCAGGAGCTGCTCTTTTTTGGGTCTTAAAGTAACCATTCTCCTCATTGTTAAAGTAGTGACGACGCATATAGAATCCTTGTTTAGATATGTATCGACCATTTTCACGTAGCATGCGTGATCTAATTAGCACTTGACTATCCTGTACTTGTGTCAGCTCAACTTTTTTTTGAGACGTGATTAACAATGACACATAATGCCGAATGACCCCGACAAGGAACGTGATCAATACAATCGGTAAAAAGACCCAACCTCGAATATTGATGTCCAACACCAACTCAGCCATATTCTTATAAAGTTAAGCCGCAAAACTAAAATAATATGGACATTAATACGATTAAGTAGTAACAAACTCGTAACCGATGAAATTAGGAATTCAGTTGTTTGTATTATTCAATATATTTAATAGAATTTAAATGTAATTTGTGTCATGATTCAATGAATGTTCATAGTATCACAGAATTACAGAATTACAGAATAGAATAACGAATATTGAATCTGCAGGTATTGAATATAATAAATTGACTATTGAGCACGAACTTTTTATCTTAGAGCATTTCATTGCCAAAATAATTATCCTGATATCAGAATATTATCATTTATCGTAGTGATGGTGTTAAAAAGTAACAGTCATACCACATAATAGATTAAAATATACGGTCACTGGTTCACTGCTACTGACGATGTAGAGAGCTGAGATATCTTCTCTACATCGTGCTGCTACTTTTCCCGATAGTGCCTTGATCATTTTTTTTTAACTTGCCAATACACTGAATACATACATGTTGATGTATTTTAACCACGGATATAGATACTATGGTTGCACGACGGCCCATATTGGATCACAGTGCTGAGCGGCGCCGAATGTTCTTATCAATTCTGACAAAAAGTCGCGTTTTACTAGCGCCCTCTACAACTACTACTAAGTACGGTAACCAAACCGGGTTACCTAGCCACGGTGGAGCGCTAGTATGTCGCGACTTTTTTTTGTATGGATACTATGTATGTATTTATGTAACTTGATAAGAACATTTGGCGCCGTCATATTATTGTTCGTTGTGCAACCATAGTATCTATATCCCGTGATTTTAACCTATAATATTAATAATTAATGTCTATAGTACCACAGAATAACCAGAAGAGACACCTTTTCAGTTTAACATGGGTTCTTATGGGGTACAGATTTGCAACACCTGGTGGAATATCAGTGCTGCCGTTAGAAAGATAATTCCCATTATTCTTTGTTCCTAGCGCGACTGTTATTCCCTGAACCATTGATTATAGAATAATCTATTCTATAATCAATGCCCGAACAGAGGCAGCTATATGGACAGCTGATGTCGTAAGTAAGTAAACAAACCCTTATCAGTGTGACCAGACAAAAAGAATTCTACATTTTTATTATATACATGGATACACTGATATTCCACCAAATTGAACAGATTTTTGAGTGCTCAGCGAGTGTCCATTCTGGTTATTCTGTGATAGTACTATAGTTATCTATTGTATTTGTTTAAAGGTATAATGTTTTTGTTAGATAAGTTAGATTAATAAAATGTATGTACCTAGTGGTATATACCTAAGTTCACAAAAATATTTTTGATTTTATTATACTTTCACGACAAACAAAATGTTCATGATCTCCACGAACATATTATTATAATATAAGCATCAAGCATTATAATAAAATATATACGCACATTTTATCATGTCCCTAAAAATGTCAGGTTGAGCCTGGGCTTGACCGTCTCGCCCCGTGCGTACGTGAGCACGCCTATGTGATAGGCCAATAAGTTTGTGTTGGGCAGTATAAATGCAGTCGAGAGAAATCTATAGAAACATAAATAATTTATAATTATTATAATATTAGTTATTATATCGCGATGTTATATATTAGCTTCAAATTAGTGACTTAGATTTTGAAGCCTTGAAGGAATCTTGCCGTCATAATATTGTACCTACAATCTATACAAAATAACAGTCCTGTAAAGAATACTTTTAAAAAGTACTTGAGTAAATACTCAAATACATTTTTTTTTTTAAGTATTTAAGATACTACTCAATTACTTTAATTGTAAAGTATTTCAAATACTACTCAAATACTTTGAATAAGTATTTGGAATACTTTTCAAATACTTTTGGTTTTTAAAGTGGGTTTCTAATTATCGTAATATAAACACATAGGAAGTAGGTAATCTAATAGTTATCTAATAGTTTTAAAGGGAATATTGTTATTCAATATTCAATAACTTTATTTAGAAATCTGGTTTTCACAAACCTTTGGACTTCAGCAAACACAGAAATACAGAATATTAAATAAAACTATTATTCTATTATTGTAGTTGACAATAATATTTTTCCAACCAATTATTTCGAATAAAAATAAAATGTTCGAAATAAAAAACCAAAGTATTCAATACCAAAAAGTATTTAATACAAAAAAAAAGTATTTAAAATACCATTCAAAATACTTCATGCTGAAAGTATTTAAAAAGTTATTCAATACTTAAAAAAGTATTTGAATACTTTTACTCAAATACTTTACAGGACTGCATAATAAATATATTTTAGTATTTTAAAATTTACTTTACAAGTCTTATAAGTTGTAATATAATATAATATATGTTAGGTACATATTATTATAACTAAGTCTGGTGTCCGGGATTGTACATTTCGAAATGTGCAGTACTGCAGTGATTTTTGTACAGGTCGCGCGATATGTATAGGTACAAAATAGATAGATTTTTTAATGTACCTACTACCTACCTAATTCGCGATGTGTTCACCAATCACTGTACAATTAATGACAACACTTAAAAATTATCTAAACGATTTTACAATATTCTATACACCTACTGCGTTTTTCAGAAGTATAACTTCAGCAGACTTTAATCTGGACTATACCTACATAATTATATTTATTGTTTTTACAACTTAAGTTGTATTGTATCTCATTTTTTCGGCATAAATATAAACTAATTTAGTAATACATTTAACATTTAAAGAAATAGAAATAGTAATAATAATAATAAAAACTTCTATATACGCTAATAACGTATTTGTTGTGGAAGCGAAATGAACAATAATAATAAAAAAAAATCCGTAAACTGCCAAGACTGAGTCAAATTATTTTGAAAATGTTATCAAATAATAGTATAGAAACTGATAAAATAAACATTTGGGATAAATTTCAAGTACGTACGGTTATTCATTTTTGGACAACAATTAAGAAAACCATTCTAAGAGAAATCAAGTGAATACAGTTGGTACAATTCGTTAAAATTTAAACTTCAAAGGCTCACAAATAATTAACTTGACTTTCCAGTAGGCATCGTTTTTGGTTAAAGGTATAGAAAAACTTCTAAGGAATCTTGAATTCAATTTTAAAATCTTGGATATAAAAAGAAAATTTTTAGGAATTTATAACTTAAAATTATAAGCAAAATTTTCTGATTTTAACTCATAAAAAATTATTGTAAATTTGTGCTCAAATAAAGATGCATAAAAAGAAAATTTAAAAAAGCATTACTTATTGTAAAATGTTAAGCTTAATTACAATGTATAGTTTTTGTTACCTACGCATGCAGCCATTTTCATATGATAATAAATTTTTATCTGACAATCTGACAATATATATATTATAAATATATTTAAAATATTTTGAATCTTTTTGAGTTATTTATAGTCGATTGAAATTTAAAATTTCTTTATTTAAATATATCAACAAAAAACATTTCTCTGGGTCTAAAAGCTTGTCCATTTAATACAAGTTCCTCGTAGATTTTTATAACTGCAGCAGTTAAAAAATATTAAAGATACGTAAGTACAATTTTTGTTTGAAAGTTCAAATGTTGGCAAAATTCTATAAAATCACGAAAAATTGCACATTATTTTGTAGGTTTAAAATTATAAAATGATTAGTTTATATTATAGATACCTATAATGATTGAACATTTTAAACAAGGTTTCTCATAAATAGTTCCTACCGTAAAAATCTTATTTAATGAATCTACCTTGTTAGAATATGAGATGTGTATTATTATTTATTTATTTTTCAAATGTACAACAGTCAATAGGTATTTAATATATTATTATAGTACAAATAGTTTCAATTCTTTCAAGTATTTTATTATAACGATAATACGGAACTCTGTATAGGCTATTTAGCTACATTCCTGTCGCAAGTATATTTTTGTCGGTATCTTCTAATTTGACAATAATAATTATTATATATTGCTTTCAGTTTAATCGTTGTATACGCCTTGTATCATTATAATATATTATATTATAGCATAGTACCTATGCGTATTAATAAAATATATTTTATAATGTTTTAAAACGTAATAATTATAATATTATAATCACGTAGCTCTATTCGGAACTAGAAACGATCGGGAGTTTACGTTTTTCATTATTCTCTCCAATAGTCAATAGGACATATTATATTATCATACAGGACAGGTGTCGGGTATATTATATCCGTCCATGTGCTTATAAGTCATAACTCATAACACATGGGATATATGTATCAATTACTCCAGATAAACTGTAATATATAATATATATTATCTATCTCAGTGCCTATAAACTAGTTTATAGGTCTATGGTTCAAATATGAAATTATACCTATTATAAACTTATTAAAACTTATGGGTTATCGGCTCTCATTTGCACGTAGGAATAATAATAATAACGCCATCCCACGATGTAGAGAAGATATCTTCTCTATATTGTTCACTATCATAAGCATAATATTATTACAATAAATGAATGATCCATCTATATATAGCTAGTTAATTACACAATATATATTATAGGATAATATTATTATATATTATTTTATTTTAAAGATAGATGATTACCTTAAAGTTTAAGGCTTAAACTATTAATTGAAAAAAATAAACACATCAAACTATAAACTAACAATATTAAACAATAATAAAACAAGTAAGTACGAGGTACCTATATAAAAAATAATATAGTTAATATTATAATAAAAATGTTTAAATAGGAATAAAAACAACTGAATAAGAGACATAAAGAATATAATATAACCATTGATTAAATATACTTATATATAGGTATATATTTTGATCAATGATATAACGTATGTCTTATATACAAGCCATAAGTAACTTATAAGCTATACATTATAGTTAGTAGTCGTCTTATACATTGACGCAACTATAAGGGCGTGCAAAAGTGTCTTTAGAACCCCTTGTTTTTTTTAGGTTTAACTATCATTATTATAGTGAAATAGTGAAATACCATCAATTTTATGTTTTTAAAATATGAAATATCATAGCACCCCACGTTTTCGAGGTCTAGTGGCGCGTATGGTCTTATATCTTATGTTGAGTGATTAGGTTTTACTTGAAGATGTCGAACTCGTTGAGGTTGAAGTAGATCCAGAATTACGCGGTGACCCTACTTCAGGCCTCCATAACTTTGCTCGCATTATTCCTGCGCTATTTGGACAATTTTCTTTTGCCCTCGACCAAGACAACGAGTGTAATGAATATGGAGTTCCAAACGCACCTGAAATATACAATATTTTTTATTTTCAATACGTATTTTTATTTTTTTTACTATACGTATAGATAAGTCGGGACTCAGAATAGCCATAAATCATAATAATATAATACTTATATGAACACATTATTATAAATAACTGCAGTTTAGGTAGAGATTGAAAGTTGAGGTAGGTATACTAAACAAGTTGTCTTTTAATTCATCAATAACGCTCAGTAAGTCTATCCATCACCCTCTTATAATAATGAAATTATCCAAGTTCTGATTTTTGAAATTTTTAAAAATACCTAAAGCCCACATTTTGAATTCTTAGCTTTTTATTAAACATACACATTTAAAAATTTGCCGCCTTTTAAAATGTTACAACTTTTGCCGTTCTAGGGCATCTACCCCATTTGACCCCCTTGGCCCGGCTTTGAAGATCATACTTATTAGTAAAACATAATATTTAACGGATCACAATGAATGCCATTAAGACATCATCTCCGTCATTCAGTAAATAAGTAAAATTAGGTACAGTAAAATGGGATAACTTTGATAATTTTTTACTGTTTTATGACAATTTAACTTTTTATTAATTATTTTATGGATAACTTATGTAATATTAACGATAAAACTCTCATAATAAATATTTTTTACATCATCTAGTTATGATCAATATTTCAACGTTTTAATTTTTAAATTTCTGATGTTATCTTTTGAGATATCAATCTTTTTAATATGCTATCAAAGTTACACAACGTATTGGGCAACTTTGATATCTATATTTCTTAATGTGATATCAAAGTAACCCCATTTTATGAAAAAAAAATTTAATCATCATAGTACTCTGGTGAATAAAAATATATGGGCATCAAAGTTACCCCGTGAAATCAAAGTTACCTCATTCTACGGTAGGTATATTTAATATTTTAATTAATGATTTAGTAAGGCTTTAAAATGGTACTTAAAATCTCCAAAACATGTTAAGTTTCCAGTTTCCTAAACATTATTACATATTTGCATTAGACAATGAACACATCAAGTCATTCAATATGAACAATTAACAATTAATTACAGATTGAACTTTTATCGTAATGTACAGTCGTGTATGTCTGTATGACTGTACCTATATACCTATTTTACTTTACATATTTATTACATATTTAAACTATATACATAACACATCTCAATTAATAATTTAATAAATATTAATTTTTTATATCAAGTACTTATTTATTATAATATTAAGCCTATCTAACCACAAAACTATAAAAAAATATTTTATTAGAAAAATAACAGAAATGTTTTGGATTAATTTTAAAATTAATTTTCATATTAATATTTACGTATATAAACCCATAAAAACGAAAAAAATTAACTTGATAGATGTTTAATTCTGAGAAAAGCTAAGTCATTTCAAATATGAATTAAATTATATAAGTTAAAAAGTTTAAAAAATTAACTTTTAAATTTGAACTATAGTTAATGTCCATCTTTGCGAAATGTCGGTTTGAGTATTTTGATGCAGCTTAGAGGTTATAGTGCCTCAACATTTTCCTGCTTAAAGCTTAACATGAATCGAAAATTGACAGAGACAATCTTCATAATTGGATTTTCGACCTTATTAAAATATTGGCATTTTAACAAAAATTGACAGAAAACCTCAATATTGAGAAATTATTAAAAGATTTCAATTTAAATTCAAACAGGAAATTACACATGTTTTATTAATAAACTATTACCTATCACTACATATTTCATCTATTCTGTGCCACTACCATCAATTACCTATTTTCCATAATATACTATATACCTAATAATTAATATAGTAACTACTATATTATATTATATATTGAAATTAAGACTTAATAATAAGACTTGAGTAAACAAGGTGGTGGACGAAAACACGTCGTGTCCGCACATGACTACAACACTACCAGTTATCGGTACAGGCGTACAGCAGACTCCAGCAGACTCTCCAGTCTCCTCTCACCCGACACCCACCCATAACTCATACCAGCACTGCGGCCACCAGCATATGGTTGGTAACGATTGTTTCCTACCAATTCAACAATTATTAATCAAGGGGTCCGGCGCCACTACGACTATTAGGTAGGTACATCAATCAGTCGAGTATGCCGATGTTCGAACCGGTATACCTATAGTACCTATTATTAATAGTTGAAAGCGTATCATTCTAAATAATAGATTTAACATCATTTAAGATATAAATAATTAAAGAAATCATTATTACCAAAAATCAGAGCACATGTTACAGTATTAGAATTTATGAGTTATAATTATAAATTTATATAAAATATCAAATTCATAAGAAAATTTTTTTTTTTGATTTCATATTATACACGAATGCACATATAAATATACTGATTACAACCCTCCCCCCGCTTGACAACGTAGTTGGTTTGACTTCTTCGCCGTGTACTACATAGTACATATAGGTAGGTAGCTAATATCAGGTCTTTAAAAAAATTTTAATTTTTAAATGTTATAAATGTTGGAATCTTTGCTATTT
>NC_042495.1:78155880-78168800 GCF_005508785.2 Acyrthosiphon pisum | reverse complement strand
ATATTATTCGTGGGTACTTGAAACTTCTAAAGTATACTATTATATATCTATGATAGTACCACGGTTTGTTGTCGATGTATAACGCGTTACCTAATGGATATTGTGATATGATTAATTTGGAATTTATTATTGATACCTATTATAGGTCAATTTTTTTTTAATACTATAGATAAGTATACCCATAATAGGTATGTTTAAATACCTAGACTGACAAACCGTCTCCGCTCAGAATCGTTTTTCTTATACAGTGATATTTTATCATTGTAACCTACTGTACAGCAGAGCGACATCCACTTACCCACCTTTTTTAAAAATTATACTCACAATATATGTAAATATAAGAGGTGTATTAATGAATTATGAAAATAAAGTTTTTAAGTAAAACATTAATTATTTTGATTCTATTATATTATGTAAAATGGTTTTTAGGTTTGAATGGTATTATAAGAAAAGGAAGTTATGTACCTACATATTTCTCTTCATCACTACAAATTAAGTTACATTTATACTATTGGCATATAGCCATATAGGCTATATACCTATACCTATACTCGCGGTACATAGGTAGGTAAAAGGTTAAAACTTAAAACGTAACGCGAGTAATAATTAGATATGTTAGTTCTTTCACTGCGTTAAAAATTAAATTTTTAGATAGGTAACTATAGCAGTGTATATTATACCTCTGACAATAAACTTCTTGACGGGTTGCTCTTTGACCTGTGCTGGTGGTCTATGCAGGCGACCGGCGATCGTCGTAAGTTTGGCCACGTTCAAAGATGTGACGCCGTTTCCTGTCGGTCCTGTGCCACGGGTCAACTCTGACAGGAAGTTTATGTACCCGATGGCCAACTTCAGGGTATCCACTTTGGACAAGCGCTTCTCATACGGCAATGTGGGTATGTGCGCCCGAAGCCCTTCGAATGCTTCATTGATGCTCTGCATGCGTCGCCTTTCACGCAAGTTCGCTGCTTGGCGCTGCTGCGTCTTTTGTCTGTGACACCGTGATCTCTTCTTGCGACCCGAACCAACTGAAAAATGCATGGCAAGTACATTTTAAAGAAAAAATCAAAAATAATTTAAGCATAAATCATTAGGTATTTTAAGTTTGTATAAGTACACAATTTCGTCAACAAAATATTTTTAACTTCAAATACGGGCTTAAAAAATAAAATATGGTTTCACTGTAAGCTTTTTTTCAATTCCGGTAATTAAGACTTATGAAAACTAGTTATGAATTCAATTTTCAAGCCTTAAGTATTAAAACTAAAAATTGTATGCATTTAACTTAAATAAAAATGTATATACTTTCATGGTTTTGACGAATTTTGTCAACATTTGAACTTCAGACATATACAAAATTGTGACTTAGTTTTCGATAAATTGTAAGAGCTGTAAGAGCAACATTTGAGGTGAGTTTTCTTACATTTTCAAGATTTTTTTACTTATAAGCAAGTATTTTATATTTTTGTCATACATAAATTGGAATAAAGTTATAAAACTTAAATTGTTTTAATTGCTATACATTTCTATACTGCACAACAAAACAAAAACGATGTTTTATAATATATAATAAATTATAAATATTATCAATACATCTTAGTTAATCTTAGATACATTGTATAATTCTTATAGTTATCATATTTTGTGTCAAAAATTAAGGTATGTAAGTCGTTTTATGATTTATGCATGTTTGTACCGGATCTGCTCGACTAACCAATGGCAACCAATAAAATAATAAATATTAATTTATACTTTTTATCTCTTCTAAAAATAATACAATTTATAAATAAAAATGTCTATCATAAATCTCAATAATCACTGTTTGAGGCTCAAACTTTGAGCACCTCCTGGAGTTGGACTACCAAGTCCAATCATGAATCTAAATCATCCCAGGAACTACTCAAACACACACAAAATTTGTTTTCAAAATTGGTTCAGCCGTTTAGCAATACATAAAGGACAGACATTCATTTATATATAGGTATAAAGATAATAGGTATGATATGTAGCAACGTTGTGTAGATTTTTGAGCTTAATCGTGTTAGTTAACTGCGTCTGTGTTCAATCTTATTGTTAAAAAAGTACATCGTGGTTATTTGGGCCACTGTCCATAGCTCGTATGATCAGCCGTGAATTATTGCGTTTCAATGATTTTCCATTGACATATACATTTGATTATTTGAACTATATGCCTATTAGGTGCATCCTGTCAAACAACTAGAAAATATCTAGCATATAATGTTTATCAATAGTTAATAAACTTAAATGTGGTTTTGATGATTTACCTACCCTCCTGGCTCCTAGGCCCTAGTGGATACCAACTTTAGGAAGCCATTCCATTAACAGAGAAACTCCACTCCCTTTATCGTACCTTCATTTGCCACTGTCTTTATAATTCTCCTTGAAACTTTTCCGAGTGCGTCCCGAAATTACCCAGATTTAATGTCCCGAGCGCATCCGGAATAATAAAGTCCCTATCACCCAAAAATGTGTCCCAAGAAATGATATCATTTTTTTTACGATGACTTTTTTTATGAATACATGCACACTTTATTTTTATTTTCTTGTTGTCAGCTGTGTGGCCTTTCGGATTGCTGTTTTAGGTTCAATTCGAAATTTTTTAAATATTTCTAAAAATGTATATAAATATTTAGACGGTATGTATATAAATGAAGAATTATACCTACTTGATCACTTGGAATGGAAACTTTTACATGCATTTGTTGTCTTTTCAAAACTATATACTAATATACTTCAGAATTAATTTAATTTTCTGTCAAATAATCCATAAATGCACTAAGTTTTTTATGTCTCGGAATTATTGATATAAATTTTATTAAGGGGTGGCCACTAATCTTAATTTTGAGAGCCGCAAATTTATGAAGCTTATTCGAAGGGAGCCATACTGTTAAGATATGTTTACAAAATGAAGACACAGTTTTCATTTTATACCGAATGAAGGAACATTTATTTATTTATAGAAATAATTTTAAGTCTCACGAAACTGACTCAAAAACCATGTTTGGCTCGCGAGCCTCGTTGTGGCCACCCTTGAATAATATATTCAACAAAATGTCTCTCAGTACCTAGGTAGGTACCTATCTTTTTTTTTTAGATAATTGTTTTATTATATACGTCATATACTACGTATAAGTATACATGATATTATATGTTTATTTTGTATTTGTAATCCATATACTATATTATCCTATATAGGTACCTATATATCCTTCAAAAATAAACCTATTTCTGTTTGATTGCAAATTATCTTTACACAACTAAATTTGTTTAGTATGAATACGCCACTTGTCCTTAGTGGAAGCAATAACATAGGCTTTTAGTTTGGCCAAACTTTTAGCGTGCTAAGATGAACAAAGTACAGACTATAATCTAACCATCAACTGCGGATGCATTCAACTACCAATTAAAGTTATTAAATATTATTTGTCGTCTTGTCGATAAGGCTGCGAACAGTCGGGTTATGGAAAAGGTAAAAAGTAAAAACGGTGCACACTACTTGGGATATTCTCTGCTAATCTGTACCTTATAATGAGCCCAGCCAATGAGGATCCCAGCTTTATTTTCTGAGAATTTTTTTAATAATATTATGCAAAACTGTACACAACACAAACATGTGTTAATTTTTAATACCTAGATTTACACTTGTGTTTTGTTATTAATTCGGGGTAATAATAAAAGAATAAACATTTTTTAGTACATTTAAAATAAATATAATTATATTTAATTTAATACTGTGCTATGTATGTATTATATGAACAGCTATATACACTTACCACAATTGCCGGAATCACAGTCACTGTTCAGCGAGCTCGTGCCATCGGACTCGGAACCAGAAGAGTACTCATACAGGAAATAGTCTCTTGTGTACGGTGGTGCGTGATAATGGTGCGCCGTACCATGGTGGTTCAATTGATAATGATGGTGATGATGGTCCATCGTCGGGTATAGTGAACGTGTGGACGGTATATTAAAATCGTTACCAATATTATAAATATTATATACCTATGTGTGTACACTGCATATAGACAAGACGTGGGCCAACACAATTGAATGCCCGGACGTTGCTGCAGTGACTGCCGAATCAACTTGCAAGTATCGAATATACCGAGGCGTGCCAGTTAAAGGACAAGTAGTCGCGATACCACGCCCATAAACCGCCCCAATATACACCCTTCCTTCCACCCACGTATAAGTTTGTGACCCTATATAACGTGTAAGCATACAGTAATATGTTTAATAATATGTAGGCTCCATTTATATGTTAGGTACTTGCGTCGCCCAAAAAAATATTGATAAGAAATTCCAAAGTTACGGAATTCGGCTGGTGTGCCTCAGCTAGGCACATATACATATGAGTAGGTATGTCAGACGTATTCAGTGTACGTGTATAGGTAAGTAAGATCACTGCTGCAGTGACTCGGATGCAAGTTAACAGCTGTTATACAATACATATATATAGTATACACTACACATTATTTGTACAAATAGATAATCAATATGGTTTATACTTTAGCGTCCTATACAAAAATCTTACTAATTTACTATAGTAATCTTATAATATAGCGACAGATACTCCGCTGTCGACTGATAAAGCCGAATAATATTAATTAATATTTATTACGTAATATATCAATATAATAATATATAAATATATAGGTATGCGTGATGTGTTACGAATAGTTATGAATAGTTCCACAATAAACTAAAACAAAATAACAAGTATAAGTTATAAGTAGATTAGTAGATATACCAATTTTGGTAACTAAACAAACAAATTTGATAATAAAAATTTATAGTTTTCTGCAATGTACTTTTGTTATTAAGTATTACCCACAAATTCTACCTACCTATAATGTTTTAGATTCTGAGTCGGGCAATCGATTTAGAATTTTAAAATGCTCATAACTTACTTAAAAATTAAAACTTTAACCTTATAGTAATAAAAAGCTTGACAAAAAAAGGTTGTATCCAATTTTCCTATGTACCTAGGTATACCTAAATAATTGGTTATTACAGTCAAGTTGTGTCCAAAACTTCGACGATATGTGATACGAGTATAAAAGTCTGCACTCTGTACACCTATTTTCAACGCCTCTGCAATAGTCTGCAGTCCGATGCAGTCATACGTAATGTACGATACTTACCTCAAGGAAGAGACGAGCGTCTACTACAATATAATATAAAAACTTGAAATTTTTTATTATATTTAAAGTTGTAATTTTTATTATTTTATAGTAACGCTAAAATAAACCAACAACTTCATATACGTAACAAAATTATAATACAAATTAAAATGTTGACTACATTTAATGTAATAACTTATAGGTAATATAGTCGTATAGATATTATACTTATACATAGATTATAAAGAGTATACAAATTATAGTAAATGTAATTAATATAGAACCTTATAACATAAACATAACTATAATTAGAACAAAAAAAAATGTATAGTAAGAAAACTAAGCGTGATAAACATAATTCTGATCTATTGCTCAAGTAATCAAGTCCATTTATAACCTATACCACGGTATCCACTATCCCTCCACGGCTTCTCTCGATATAACAAATTTCAATCTAACAATAAATATTAAACCATGCAGGAATTAAAAGTCGCTGCAAGAATACCTAGTGGCGGATCTAGAATTTTTTTTTTTTTTTTTTGGGGGGGGGGCATTGTGTTTTCCAAGTTTTACGACACAAATATTTATAAACGGCCCAATTTATTAACTTAGATGCTAGGCCAAGGGGGCATCTCTGCCCCCCCCCCCCAACTCCTTAAATCTACCACTGGGTATACCATATACTCTACTCAATTTCAAGCCTAACCATTTGCCAGGATCACGTTAACTACTTTAGGAGAACAACGTAAAGAAATATTAAAAATCAATAATTCCCTCAATTTATAAACAATATTACTATACCACCTAATTCAAGACAATCTCAGTGATAAAATCTGTACCGGCTCATCTAAAATTCAAGATGTACCTATAGTTGGTACCGCACTGCCGCCGTTAATTTGAGTATTTGACAGTCTTATAAATTATGTAGGTAATATACTAATATATAAATATAAACTATAGTTTATACCCTCCTATAAACTGATATATATATTACTGTATTTTGTCTATATAATAGATACTAGTACCTATATACTTATACCAGGACCTGATTTACCAATTTATGGGCCCAGTCCAACTTACAATTTTGGGCCCCAAATTGTCCATCTCTATTTGCTTCAATGCTAAAATAAAATGTATGCATAATGTATTTTTTAATTAATGTTGTATGTAATTAGTTGCTTATATATGAGTAACTGGATCATAGAATAAAATGTTATGGTTAGGTATACATTTGATTATTTAATATACAAGAACTCTTTACACTTATAATACTTCTAAGTTCTAATTAATGTTTAATATTTATGGAAGTAAGTATATACAAATTAAAAAAAGGTGGGTAAGTGGATGTCACTCTGCTGTACAGCAGGTTACAAGTGGGAAACTGTATAATGAATAGAATTAAATTTGAATTCAATGATATAATATCACTGTATAAGAAAAACGATTCTGAGCGGAGACGGTTTGTCAGTCTAGGTATTAGACATACCTATTATAGGTATACTTATCTATAGTATTAAAAAAAAATTGACCTATAATAGGTATCAATAATAAATTCCAAATTAATCATATCACAATATCAATCAGGTAACGCGTTATACATCAACAACAAACCGTGGTACTATCATAGATATATAATAGTATACTTTAGAAGTTTCAAGTACCCACAAATAATATTATACAATCATTACAATCACAACAAAATAACTAAAATATTTATTCCAGGTTTTTTAATATGTGATTTCGTCCAAATTTGAATTTAAATAACTATAAAAATAAACTGGGCTTATGAATTTCTTAGAATTTTTGGTAACAGAATAAACATTTACGTGGAATCTTGTTTTAAATTTTCAAGCCTTAGATATAAAAGTTGAACATTTTATAAATTATTAACTAAAAAATAATTATTCAATTTTAAATTTGATAAATGTTGTCAAAATTCGATCTTTAAATGCTTATAAAAAAAATTGTGCCTATGTATTTTTAATATTTTTCAACTGCTATTGTAACAATATATCAGGAGCCTTGTATTAATTTTTTACACTTTTTGGGCCAATAGATAAAACTTTATTGATATTTATAGAAAAAAAAACTAAAAAAATTGAAAACTTACAATGTTCATAAACAGCTCAATAAGAGTCAAATTATTTTCAAAATTTTATCGTATATATAAAATGCTAATATAAACATTCAGTGAAATTTTCAAGTTTCTACAGCCATTCGTTTTTTTAATTACAACAAAATAAGAAAATCGTTACGTAAGAAATCGAGTGAATATCAAATGTCGTAAAAATATGAATTTCAAACGTTCATAAAAATTTAATTTGAGTTTCTTATAGACATTTTTTTTTTTGATAAAGGTAGATTATCCTATAAGGAATCTTGTATTACACTTTAAAATCTTAGTTCTTAAAAGAAAAATTTTTACGAATTATAAACTCAAAATAATTAGGTAGGTAATTTTCGTGATTTTTCCATATTTTGTCAATTTTTTAACTTTAAATGCTAATAAAAAAAAACTGTGAATAAGGATTTTTAATATTTTTCAAATGTTATTGTAACAATATAGTAGGAGCCTTGTATTCAATTTTCAAGTATTTTTACTCAACAAATAATGTTTTATTGACATTCATAGAAATAAAAACTAATTAAATTGGATACTGAAATTGTCCGTAAACAGCTCAAAACAAATCAAAATATTTTGAAAATTTTATCATAAATAGAAAATGGAAATATACCAGTGAAAATTTCTTGTATCTACAGTCATTCGTTTTAAAGTTACAACCAAAAACCAAAATCGATTTTCTCGAAAACAGATTTTGCGTAAAAATTCCCGTTTTTCCTTAATTTTTCTTTTGTTTTTCACGGCGCATTTGAAAACTATTGGAAAAATTTTACTTTTGACCCCCCCAAAGTACCAACTAGATTCACTTTTCTATCAGAAAAGGTACTGTTGAAGAAAATACAAGCACTTTTACTGTCCTAAAAGGTGATGACAGACACAAAAATAAAAAAAAAATAAAAAAAAAACACACATTGTAAAATCAATACATTCATCGTTCCACTCAGAATCTAAAACAAACGTGCTAGCAGATAAATTAGTTCTAAACGCTTATTTTGAAACCGTTTGATTTTTTTTCGGAAACTATTAAAGAAGTTATGATAAAAATGCTCATGGTGTTTGGTGAATTCTTAAATGAGGGTTTGGGGTTCAATTCCCAATATCATGCTTTATTGCGCCAATTTTTTAAAGTTATTTTTCATGATTCACTCGACGTAGCATAAGTTACATAACAAATCGAGGTATATTAATGGTTTGCGGGGCGTACCAACAGCGCAAAGCTAGCGAGTGCCAACACGGTCACTTTTTTTTTTAAATGTAAGACTCAAATTTTTTGAAGATTTTTTTGTCATAACTTCTTTAAAAATAACGGTTTCTGAAAAAAAATTCTAACAGTTTCAAAAACAGCGTTAAAAACACGTCTTAAAATAAAAAAAATGAAATTCATGATGGGTGTGCTAAAGTGCATTTGTTTCAAAATTTTCAAACAATTATTAATATTAAACATAACGTTTTTTACCACGTCATAGTTCATAGGTATCTATCCTATATCCTACTTTTCTTTAGTCTATCTAATTTAAAATTTACCATTTCTGATTGAATTCAAAGTTATAAAAAATCGAATATTTAATAATGTCAAAACATATAAAATTTAACTATTTGTCTTGGCATAATATACACTACCTATTCCACTATCACTTGAATTTTAGTATAAATAATAATATAGTAGGTAGGTACCTACATCATTTTACACTTTTAAAATTTGAAAACTATACTTAACAAACAGACGCATTTGTTTAACATCGAACTCAGCTCTCTCTTTACTCTATGCTATATGACTATACACTATACATTTTGTGTGTTCGTAAACAGGTGCTATCATTCCCAGAGGGGTAACAGCAGAAAACAAATCAATGATTCGCTTGCTGTTCTTAAGCGTCACGTCACGTCGTCATATTATAAACAACACGCTGTTCGTAATATAAGTACGATGAATTTTCTAATATTTATGTAGTTATGTATGAATTATATATTATTATTAATTATTATATTAATATTATAATTATATAAGTAAAAATAAATTATAAAACCCTATTTAGTAATATTATTTAGTTTTTAATGAGTATATATATACCTACTACCTAGGTAAGGCTATACGGTGGTACCACCGGGCTTGTGTATACGTAGATAAAACATCATAAATACGATATAAACTTAATTAGTTTACAAGTAAAAGGATTTTAAAAATGATGTCTATACTTACATAATATGTCCATACGGCATACAGTGTACTTATTATTTTCATTAATTTAATTTTGATTGAATCAATATTTTAATCCACTGACCACTATGCCAGAGTGTACCCAACAACTGTCCACTATATTTAGTTTATAGGTATGTATTGCTATTTTTAAATAAATAAATATGAGTTACTGTATATACTATATTGTTATTTTATTTAAACTGTAACACGTGCAACCGATTGGGACACGTGCTAAGCCACGTGCAAGCGCGTGTTGCTAGTTACTCTTTCAATATTCACACTTTTTCGCCCATTAAATAACATAAACAATAATGTATACCTACTGGATTTACAAAAAAAAATACTATTAATTATTAGTATATAAGGATGAAGTAGTTTAGCCTAGAGTATGGACTATGGAGTACCACACCATCACACTGAATGGAATTGAATGATTAATATTATATAGCAGGGGTGGACAAACAGTCGATCGAGAGACTGGCGTAGATCCAGGACGATTTCTAATATATAGGTACATTTACACATTTGGGATAAATTATATACAATACTAATATAGTTATTAAAATTTAAATTCCTAGAGATTAATTGTTATTTTAAATTATAACAAAGTGGCACCCCAACGTGGAGCCCGAACCCACGGCCCCGTGATTAAGAGTATCATCCTTATAACAACCAATATATTATATATGTATAAAACTTAATCAATTACCTAATACATAATTTAAATAATAAGAAAGTTTAAAAATAAATAGTAGGTAGGTACCTACCTAATACAAACAGTTTAATAATTTATTTTTTTAAATAATAATATATGATAATTTCATTAAAATTTAAGAAAATGATCACATGTTAATGAAACAAAACTAATTGCTTGGAAACCATAAAATATATATCCATTTATTATAATTATTAATTATTATACTATTTACCTAACTTTATTTAAAAACTGTATACCCAGATATTATACTGAAATAAAACACGAAAAACAATTAAAGATATTTAATTGTAATTGAAAAACAAATAACAATAAATTATCTATATATAGGTAAATGATTTGATGTACATTACAAAATATTTTAACTTTTTGAGCTATTAATTAATATTTTACATACCTGTTCAAATTTGTTGTTTAGTTAATTATTTTAGTTAAATATTCGCTGGGTCACAAAGCTTGAAAAATTAAGGTTGCTGCGAGGTTCCTCATATATGTATTGTTATAACTTATAATAGTAGCAGGGCCAAATTTGATCGACAATTTTAAAGGCATTTACCCCGGGCAGCAAATGTTTCAGGGAATACTAAAAAAAAATTATGAAAGTGATGTAGGTACTAGATATTTTATCATTTGATGAAATCACAGACGACTTTGCAGGGGAAAAAATCAATAAAATTACCAATATTATATTTAACTATTTTTATTTAACTCATTTTGACTGTACTTACAGTATTTCCTGTATAAAAATATTGAACTTATTAAATTTAGTTAAACTGTAGTTATAGTTTATTATTAATGTGATAGTATGAAGGTTCAATTCAAAATTTTAATAAATAAAACGTTACCTATCATGAACGTTTGAAGTTTGTATTTTCACAACATTGGATATCCACTCGATTTCTCATGAAGCGATTTTCTTATTTTTTTGTAATTCAAAAACGAATGACTGTAGATACACGACAATTTCACTGAAAGTTTATATTTTAATTTCCTTTACACCATCAAATTTTGACAGTTTTTGAGCTGTTTACGGACATTGTCAGTTTTCAATTTTTTTTTGTTTTTTTTTCTATAATTGTCAATAACATTTTATTTGTTGGGTAAGACTGCGTGGAAATTTAATACAAGGCTCCTGATATATTGTTATAATAGCAGTTGCAAAATATTAAAAATTCATAGGTACAATTTTATTTTATAAGCATTTAAAGTTCGAATTTTGACAAAATTTATCAAACTTAAAGTTTAATAATTATTTTGTAGTTAAAAATGTATAAAATGTTCAACTTTTATATCTAAGGATTAAAAATTCAAAAAAGTTTCCACGTAAATAGGTAAATATATAAATTACTTTATTCACAATAATATCATCAAATATACTTAGTAATATCATAAGCTGACTGACCGTTTTCACTCAAAATCGTTTTTCTTATACATTGATATTATAGCACTGAATTCAAATTTAACACCATCCGTTATAGTGACCCACTTGTAACCTACTGTACAACAGAGCGACACACACTTGCCCACATTATTTAACTATTAAATTTGATTATTTAGATATACAAGTATGCCAGGCTGACACAACTATAACATCTCCGTTCAGAATCGTTTTTCGTTGAATTCAAAATATATATAACACATCCATTACAACAATATGCTTGACAACTACTGTAGGTACAGCAGAGTGGTACTCACTTGTCCACCTCTTTTTTTGTTCTAATAACATTTAAAAAAAAAAAGAAATTTATAAAAAAAATGTTATCGAAATGTATATAAAATATAAATACTGATTTTATTATTAGATCAAGGTAAATTTTATTTGTCTTTTTAACTATTATGTTTATTTAGGAAGCCTCTCGCCCTTAAACATTGTATAGCCATATGCATACTTATATAACATACCTATATAAGCTACAACTTAACCAAAGATAATATTCTGTGAATTTAATATTAAACAAAACATATATTTTTATAATAATTATTTATTTAATATTAAATATTAAATATATTTTATAATAATTATTTATAATAATATAATAATATCATTTTTAATATCAATAATAAGTTTACGAATATGGCAAAAAATTATATTCAACACGTCATGTTGAATTTAATAATTTCATCAATATTATTTTATTTTTTTTTAGTAAAACAATATACGTATAGCGTTTACAATGCTTTCGTATCAAAGAGTTAATCTTATTTAATTTCAAAACGAGTTATCACCCATGTTATCTATATAAGAATATAATTTATAAACCTATATATATATATATATATATATATTCAATGATAATCCCTCAATGCTCTATAGTCTATAGTATAAAGGTTTAATCTTTAGGGTGATCTACATACGTACAAACAAAAACGAATCGAAATACGCAAGTTTGGAGATCTCAACGTCAGATTATGAACTTAAACCTTCAAAAAGTAAGAGTGAGAGCATAGTGGGCGCACATATTATTATATATTCTATGATGCACGCGAGTGTGTGAGTTTAGGTGTGCGGGTGTGACGTAATCTTTACACAGCTGCAATATGAGTGTATGTATCCAGCTATAGGCGATACGCGTAGGGGTCTACCCTATTTATTTTGCCTGTCAGTGTATAATAATATATACATATATTATAATATGTGCGTACTGTGTAATATATATACATATAGATATATTATATATATATACGTATGTGCACTATTCCTTACTACGTTGTTCCCCTTTTGTGCGGCGTGAGACAGTG
>NC_042495.1:78151037-78153928 GCF_005508785.2 Acyrthosiphon pisum | reverse complement strand
CATTTTAGAAGCTAATGGCTTTACAATGGTTTTTATTTTTTTTTTCCTGGATACAAATTATATATCATTGAATTCAAGTTTAACATAATCCATTATACATTGAACCACTTGTAACCTACTATACAGCAGAGTGACATCCACGTACCCGCATTTTAAATTTTAAGTTTGATACATTTTGTCAAAATTAAAACTTTAAATATTTATAAAAAAATTGTGCATATGTATGTTTAATATTTTTCAACTGCTATTGTAAAAATATATTAAAGAGCCGTGTATTATATTTTCATGCTTTTTGACCAAACAAATAAAAATGTATTGTTATATATTATATAAAAAAGTACAATATAAGAAAATTGCTACATGAGAAATTGAGTGAATATCCAATGATGTTAAAATTTGAACTTCAAACGCTCATAAAAATTTAATTTGACTTTCCGGTAAACATTTTTTTTTTTTTGATAAAGGTAGATAAACTTATGAGGAATTTTGTATTAAATTATCAAATCTTAGATAGTTAGATTTAAAAATAAAATTTTTTAAGAATTTCTTACTTAAAATAATTTGCACATTTTCGTGATTTTTTCGTAATTGGTCAAAATTTAAACTAAATGCTTATAAAAAAAAATTATGACTGTATTTATATATTTTTCAACTGTTATTGTAAGAATATATTAAGAGCCTCCTATTATATTTCAAGCTTGTTGACTCAACAAATAAAATTAATAATTAATAAAAAATGAATGACTCTAAACATCTGTAATAACTAATAAGTGGTTTTCTGTAAGTCAGCAAAAAAAGACAATAGGTGGGGGGAGTATAACCCCTAACCTTCCCCCCCTTAGCACGCCACTGCTTGTTTCCACCGACAATTTAAGCACAAGAGTGAAGAGTCATCCGAAACTTAGTTATCTACCTATTTGATTTACCTAGTGAAACCTGCACAGCTCACAATCTTTGTAGTTACGACACATCTCCAATCTCCACCGTGAATTTGTTTTTAATAACTACCTATAGTGTCAGATATCGATTTAAGACAGGAATAAACGATATTATAAGTATTAAGTATTATAACTATATTATAAGTTATAACAATACACATTAGGTATTATATTAAATATTAATATGAAATACAGTACAATTCTGATAATCCATTTTTGTGGAATGGTGAAAAAAATGTAGGTACTTATATATCTATAGACTATAGACTATAAGTAGGTATACAATTATAATTATAACTATAGGCCATAGCCCATATAGGTAGCCAGGTAGGTAGTGACTAAACGACTAGTAATTATTAAGGCTGTATGTAAACTGCGGCAAAATTAACCTTTTTCTAAAATTTGATATGTAAACTGTGGCAAAAAAAATTTACATTACCTATACAATCTGCGACAATACCGATAAGATACATTATACAAACTGCAGCAATTTATTTTATATACATTTTATATACGATATAACTATAACTATAGCATAGTACCTAAATCACATATGTGTACCAATATGTACGTATATCATTTAATTAATTATGTGATGTTACGTCTTGCATAGAAATTGGTTATACTGTTATAGGCAGAGGCGGACTTACCATTTTTCCGCCCCTAGGCATAACAACACTAGCGCCCCGTACATTGGCGTGCTCCCACAGGGGGGGGAGTAATGTTCCATGAACTAAAACAAAACTATAAAAACTGTATTTAGGTATTTTTATACCAACTAAACAAATAAATATTAATACAATTTTGAATAGGTACATTTGTACACTTGTACAATAATTAAATAATTTTTCGCCTTGATTTATGTGAGCATTCTAGTCTCTATAATCGTAATCGATTAGCAAATTTCAGAGCAGTATGCAGCAAAGGTTATACCTAAAGGTATACTTGTCTATGGTATGCAGTATGCACTTTACAGGAGACGGGCGACAGTACCAGCGTTGCGCGTCGTTGCAATATTTATTATTATTAATTACTTTATCAAGAAACCTGATTTTTAGAATTAATTCCAGTATTCTAATATTGTGGTGACGGATGCGGGGTGAGGCGGGTCATTCCACTAACTACTAAGCACTGTGCGAGCTGTCCCCCACCTAGCTAGTGGAGTGGCTTTATACAATGTAGTAATGTACCCGGCGGCCCGAGGCAGTATATTTGACTGCCTTGGCTGGCGTTTTGCGCATGCGCCATTCACAATATTGTACGCGTGAACGCCGCATACCCTTATACCACCTCCTATGCATTAACACAGGCTGACAGGCAACGCCGGCAACTGCCTTGTCGAGTGTCGATGTTGATTGTTGAACCTCTAGCGGTGGCGGCGCAACGCGGCGCGCGCTGGTCTCAGAATTTAACTCAAACGGCAAGGTTATTATAGCTTATAAATTAAAACGTTACTGCGACGTGACTACGTGAGCCATTATCCAGTTTCATGCAAGTTGTATACGAAAAAAAAATAATATAAAATATAAATTTAGGTAAATAGAATTATGAAATTATGAAAAACTAAAAAGTAAAAATTAACTAAAAAATTGCGCCCCAAAAAATATTGCGCCCTAGGCCAGTGCCTTGGTGGCCTATGGGTAAATCCGCCCCTGGTTATAGGTAAATACAAATGTATTTTTAACATGAATATTACCTATAATTTTATACTCAATAGAAGTCTAAGAGACTCTTAGAGTATTAGGCGTACAAATAAAGAAAAAACCAATTTTTAAATTGAAAAATATTATTATTATTAAAAATTATTTTAAAAGATCGTATTCTGATTGTAAAATCAAAAAAAAAAAATTTAAAAATAAAATAATAATACAATAGATAACTAATTAACATTTTGTCGTTTATTCTTAAGACATACTTTTTTAAAAAATTCATATCTTGAAATTCGTCCATCTT
>NC_042495.1:78139774-78150987 GCF_005508785.2 Acyrthosiphon pisum | reverse complement strand
TTATAAAAAAAATGTTATCGAAATGTATATAAAATATAAATACTGATTTTATTATTAGATCAAGGTAAATTTTATTTGTCTTTTTAACTATTATGTTTATTTATGAAGCCCCTCGCCCTTAAACATTGTATAGCCATATGCATACTTATATAACATACCTATATAGTATATAAGCTACAACCTAACCAAAGATAATATTCTGTGAATTTAATATTAAACAAAACATATATTTTTATAATAATTATTTATTTAATATTAAATATTAAATATATTTTATATTTATTTTATTTAAATATTTAATATTAAATATATTTTATAATAATTATTTATAATAATATAATAATATAATTTTTATATAATATCAATAATAAGTTTACGAATATGGCAAAAAATTATATTCAACACGTCATGTTGAATTTAATAATTTCATCAATATTATTTAATTTTTTTTTAGTAAAACAATATACGTATAGCGTTTACAATGCTTTCGTATCAAAGAGTTAATCTTATTTAATTTCAAAACGAGTTATCACCCATGTTATCTATATAAGAATATAATTTATAAACCTATATATATATATATTCAACGATAATCCCTCAATGCTCTATAGTCTATAGTATAAAGGTTTAATCTTTAGGGTGATCTACATACGTACAAAAAAAAACAAATCGAAATACGCAAGTTTGGTGATCTCAACGTCGGATTATGAACTTAAACCTTCAAAAAGTAAGAGTGAGAGCATAGTGGGCGCACATATTATTATATATTCTATGATGCACGCGAGTGTGTGAGTTTAGGTGTGCGGTTGTGACGTAAACTTTAGACAGCTGCAATATGATTGTATGTATCCAGCCATAGGCGATACGCGTAAGGGTCTACCCTATTTATTTTGCCTGTCAGTGTATAATAATATATACGTATATTATAATATGTGCGTACTGTGTAAAATATATACATATAGATATATTATATATATATACGTAGGTGCACTATTCCTTACTACGTTGTTCCCCTTTTTGCGGCATGGGACAATGCATTGTATATAATGCGACCTCAATTTGAACTTAATGTACAATGTATACACCAATTGACCCTTTTTATAATAGCGTGTTGGGGTGAGTTTGAGGGAGTCGTATAGAGCACCGTTTGATATAGTTGCCAATGTTTCAATAATTATCGAGTAGTGTTTTTTTTTCCATAGACTAATTTTATTGAAACGACAAGGTGTTTGTATCACCCTATATCGATATAATGATAACACGCAACCTATTGTCGTAACAGAGCAGCCCTTCACATCAATATTATAAAATATGCGCCACAACATCCATCGATATATATTCAACACTGCAATGTCCGATCATGATCCATATAATATTGTGTTTATGGTTCAGAATTTTGGTTCATACTTGTCTTCATAGTATACGCTGCTATAGCCTATTATAGTCTATAGACACCTACCTACTTCATGATATACCTATTACTGCTGAAGTTAAAACAAAGTGGACAGTAGTACACTAGTACTATAATTACTTATTACTAGTTAACGAATTACGATATAAAATACTGTTGTACAGAAAATTAACCAACGATATATTATTTTTTTAAAAATGTGGTCATCATTTATATTACAAGTATTTATATTTTATAACACAATTTAATATTAGGTTCTTATAGGCATAGACATTGGAGAATACAAGGGAGTGATGTAGGGGTCAGATCCCCTCCCATAGGTCTATTTTTAACATTTTATAAAATAGTATTCTTGGTGTTAGG
This sequence comes from Acyrthosiphon pisum, assembly GCF_005508785.2. Classification (NCBI taxonomy): domain Eukaryota; kingdom Metazoa; phylum Arthropoda; class Insecta; order Hemiptera; family Aphididae; genus Acyrthosiphon; species Acyrthosiphon pisum. The sequence continues at coordinate 78,149,213 of NC_042495.1, read as the reverse complement.
GCGTTACAAATTTACAAAAAAACATAATGAAAAGGCTAGGATTTTTGAAAAAATGTTATTCGAATAATTAACTATTGTATATTATAATTAATATTATATATTAATTTTTATATTTTAATTTTACTAATGAGTAATGACTAATCAGTATTCAGTAATCAATAAGTAATAATCATACATTAATTTCATAAATATACCTATCTAATTAATATATATATTAATAATTATTATTGCATATTTGCATGGATGGGTTTTACGCATCTGCAATACTAAAATATCAATATTGTATTAACATGGACAATGGACATACCTATCAAATAGGGACTATATAGTATGTATTGGTGCTGTAAAAGTAATTGAGTAAAATTAAAATTAAATTAAATTTTGTAGTATAGTAAATTTGTTTGTGGTTTTGAAATTAAATGTATTAAGTATGCCTATGTAGTATATATTTTGTTGTTTATTATTTTAATGTGCAGGACGCAGGTACCTAGGTTTAACATTTTTTTTTCATGATCCCCACCTCCATACAAAAATAATATATACACCACTGCGTGTTTATGTTCGGTATTTAGAGTTCTTTTAAGTGAAATATGGACAATTAAGCTGAGTTTATAAATTATGAAATGAGCAAACAAAATCTTCATAAATATCAGGCAACAAAAAGATGGTTGTGAACAAAAAAAACGCGCAATGTTAGCATTTCCACAAATAGGATTGTCTACCCATGAAACAATTAATGAACACAACCATATTAGAAATTGACAGCATTGAATGACAAGTACTACTTGTTTCCAGTGGCGTGCCTAGGAATTTTAAAAGGGGGGGGAGACCATTTTTTTTTTTAAATAAACAAAATAAATAGCGGATAAGTGGAAGTCGCTCTGCTGTACAGTAGGCTACAATTGGATGACTGTAAATTGAAATTCAATGATATATTTCTGATATATAATTCATGTGTGCAAAAAACGGTTCTGAGCAGAGACAGTTTGACAGCCTAGGATACTGTATATTATATTTATATTGTTGTTATTGGTTGTTATTGTATATAGGTACATTTTTAACTATTAAATCATTTTAGAAGCTAATGGTTTTACAATGGTTTTTATTTTTTTTTTCCTGGATACAAATTATATATCATTGAATTCAAGTTTAACATAATCCATTATACATTGAACCACTTGTAACCTACTATACAGCAGAGTGACATCCACGTACCCGCATTTTAAATTTTAAGTTTGATACATTTTGTCAAAATTAAGACTTTAAATATTTATAAAAAAATTGTGCATATGTATGTTTAATATTTTTCAACTGCTATTGTAAAAATATATTAAGAGCCGTGTATTATATTTTTATTATATTTTCATGCCTTTTGACCAAACAAATAAAAATGTATTGTTATATATTATATAAAAAAAGTACAATATAAGAAAATTGCTACATGAGAAATTGAGTGAATATCCAATGATGTTAAAATTTGAACTTCAAACGCTCATAAAAATTTAATTTGACTTTCCGGTAAACATTTTTTTTTTTTGATAAAGGTAGATAAACTTATGAGGAATTTTGTATTAAATTATCAAATCTTAGATAGTTAGATTTAAAAATAAAATTTTTTAAGAATTTCTTACTTAAAATAATTTGTACATTTTCGTGATTTTTTCGTAATTGTTCAAAATTTAAACTAAATGCTTATAAAAAAAAATTATGACTGTATTTATATATTTTTCAACTGTTATTGTAAGAATATATTAAGAGCCTCCTATTATATTTCAAGCTTAAGCTTGACAATTGTTGACTCAACAAATAAAATTAATAATTAATAAAAAATGAATGACTCTAAACATCTGTAATAACTAATAAGTGGTTTTCTGTAAGTCAGCAAAAAAAGACAATAGGTGGGGGGAGTATAACCCCTAAACTTCCCCCCCTGAGCACGCCACTGCTTGTTTCCACCGACAATTTAAGCACAAGAGTGAAGAGTCATCCGAAACTTAGTTATCTACCTATTTGATTTACCTAGTGAAACCTGCACAGCTCACAATCTTTGTAGTTACGACACATCTCCAATCTCCACCGTGAATTTGTTTTTTAATAACTACCTATAGTGTCAGATATCGATTTAAGACAGGAATAAACGATATTATAAGTATTAAGTATTATAACTATATTATAAGTTATAACAATACACATTAGGTATTATATTAAATATTAATATGAAATACAGTACAATTCTGATAATCCATTTTTGTGGAATGGTGAAAAAAATGTAGGTACTTAGGTATATATCTATAGACTATAGACTATAAGTAGGTATACAATTATAATTATAATTATAGGCCATAGCCCATATAGGTAGCCAGGTAGGTAGTAACTAAACGACTAGTAATTATTAAGGCTGTATGTAAACTGCGGCAAAATTAACCTTTTTCTAAAAGTTGATATGTAAACTGCGGCAAAAAAAATTTACATTACCTATACAATCTGCGACAATACCGATAAGATACATTATACAAACTGCAGCAATTTATTTTATATACCTTTTATATACGATATAACTATAACTATAGCATAGTAGCTAAATCACATATGTGTACCAATATGTACGTATATCATTTAATTAATTATGTGATGTTACGTCTTGCGTAGAAATTGGTTATACTGTTATAGGTAAATACAAATGTATTTTTAACATGAATATTACCTATAATTTTATACTCAATAGAAGTTTAAGAGACTCTTAGAGTATTAGGCGTAAAAATAAAGAAAAAACCAATTTTTAAATTGAAAAATATTATTATTATTAAAAATTATTTTAAAAGATCGTATTCTGATTGTAAAATCAAAAAAAATAAATTTAAAAATAAAATAATAATACAATAGATAACTAATTAACATTTTGTCGTTTATTCTTAAGACATACTTTTTTAAAAAATTCATATCTTGAAATTCGTCCATCTTCTTTCATTTGCCGCTGTTCGTTAATAAATTTGTATTTTTGTGTTGTCGCTTTATTTCTTTTTTGTATTACTCCCAGGGCGGACTGGCCAGGTGTGCTAGTGTGCCGTAGCCAGGGTTGGCAAAAACCCGGGCTTTTAGAAAAAACCCATCCCGGTTGGGTTTTAATGTAAAAGTAATAATGGGTGGTTTTATCGGGGTTTTTCAGAAAAAACCCAGTCGGTTTTTTTGTAAAATATTAAAGGGCGGTTTTATCAGGGTTTTTTCTGAAAAAACCCATCCAAAAAAAATAAAAATTGGAATTTTTTATTAAAAATAGAATAGAATATTATTAAAAATAAAAGATTTCTATTGACCATTAGTGTGTAATTTTTTCTATTTTATTCTTTAAACTGTACCTACCTAATTAAAAAAATTATTATTAAGTTTTTTTCAAATCAATTTAATATTTTAATTAGAAAAATAAATAATACCTATAAGGTAATTTTTTCTGAAAATTAACACAAGTTAATTAAGTTTTTATATATGTGTCAACTTGAATATCCTGTAGAGCATCTATAAATTTATATAGTGATGGATGATGATAATAAAAATATGCGTTAAATTTTGAATGGAAAAATTCACATACATTATTTGTTATAACTTCTGATTTCGATGCCCACAATGAAGGAGGGAATATGTCTTGCATATAAGTTTCTGTTAAATAATCGCAAAATTGTACTATTTGATTATTAGATGGCATATTTGCAATTAAATCAAAAACAAACGAATCTTCGACTTCATCAGGTTCAAGGAACGGAAGATCAAAAATATAATTTAAAAATTTTCCTTCATCTGTGTCCTTCAATATAAAGTTTAGATGGACCCAAATTTTGTAATTTTCTAAACCACGCTTGAGATGAAAATTACAACTACGAAAAATACATGATATATGTACATATTGGTATAATGGTATGTGATTTAGGTACTATAATATAGTATAGGTACATAGAAGGTATATAAAATAAATTGCCGCAGTTTGTATAATGTACCTTATCGGTTTTGTCGCAGATTGTATATTGTATTTTTTTTTTGCCTCAGCTTACATATCAACTTTTAGAAAAAGGTTGATTTTGCCGGAGTTTACCATTTCCCATTATTAAACCTAGAATATCTAGTATGGACTATAATAAACAAGGGTCAATGTCTCAATGGGGTCTTAAGTCCCTGACCATTTTAACCAAAATCGCCTTCATTTAATATAACCAGCAGAACGTAGGTTCTCAATTTTAGAAGAAACATTTATTATCTTTAATAAATTGGGTCAGCTTTGAGACTATTTTCGCTCAAAAATTACATTTCCTTTTCACCCGCAATTTTATTCCACCAAATATATATTATGTATTTTAAAACCGATTTCAATTTCCACCCAAAAATATTATAGCTCTTTTTGCTTACGTTTTCATTTTTCATAATCAAGACTTTGGGAAACACTTGGTACCTATACCTACTTTCATAGAACTATTTGTTTGTGTTAATTAGTATTTTTAAGCCATTTACCATTGTGCCATTGCCCAGAGGGCAAAGAACCACAAGAGGAGGCTTTTAATTGAATCCAAAAACAAAAACTTTTTTTCGTGTAATGGCTCTTGATATATTGTTACAATAGAAGTTGAAAAATATTAAAAATACATAGGCAATATTTTTTTTTTTTTAAGTATTTGAAGTTTGTATTTTTACAGAATTTATCAAATTGAAAACTGAAAAATGATTTTGTAGTTAAAAATGTATAAAATGTTCAACTTTTGTAGCTAAAGATTTAAAATTTAAAATAAGGTATGTAAGTACATTATTCTGTAACCAAAAAATATTAAAACACAGTTTGTTTTTATAGCTATTTTATGTTTAAATTTGGACGAAATTATACTTCCTTGAGAGTTGAGGTTTTGAGGTAATGAGATAGATAGATAGATAGATAGATAGAATTATATAACTTAATTTTTCTGATCTAAAACACCATTAACATTACTAATTTGTTTTCTTTTAGTTAGATAACTCTTAAACCAGAAAATTTCACTAATACCATAACAACTGAGTACTGTAAATAATAAACAGTAATCTACTGTATCGAAAGCTTTTGCCAAATCTAAAAATTTGGCTAACAAATTATGCTAACAAAATACATTATGAAAGTGTAAATAATTAATGTGGCTCTAATGTCCGAGTTATTGAATTGAAAATTATTAGTAAAATTAATTAAAGTTTACAACATAAAAAATACATGCAATTGATTAAATGAAAAAAAAAAATATGATTTTAACATAATATATATTTTATTTTTTTTACATAATTTAAATTGATTTTTTACAGTAGTTGTTTAGATATGTATTTTAGTGTATTTATAGCTTATACACACTATTAACAATGTCTTCTACAAACTATACATCACATATAAAAATCAATTATCATCACTGTAATATTCACGTTCATCTGAATCATCATCATTCTCTTCATCTAATTGTTTTTTAAATATTTTTTTAAAAACAAAAAATTCTTCAGCTGTAACTCCAGCAACTTTAACAGCAAACTGCTTATCACTTGTTTCAATGATTGCTTTCAATGAAGGATTACCAGTTATTAGATTTGGACTAGCCTTTGGATCTCGAGGTTTGTACATACCTAGTTTTACCAAAAAAGTATGTCTACATTTTAAATCAAAAAGTGTTGAGGACAAAACACTCGTCGTAACAAATTGAGTAGGACCAAGTTCCATGTTCAACAATATATAATCTAATTTAGACTCAATATATTTCCAATTGTCAAACAAAATATTTGGCGAATATGATATCAATTCTAATAACCTATTTTGTTTATTACCAACATATGACAAAAGTTTAGGAATTCTGGATAGAATTAGCTTATCGTCTAGCAGCAAACAAGAAGGTTGTAAAATTATTAGTTGTCTTAATTTTTTGTCTTCAAAACGAAAGTTAGTCCATGCAATCATGCATCTTTGTAAGTGTTGTCTATTTATACTTAATATATCTGGATTTGAATCTATCATTTCTAAAAGCTCAGATGTTTTAAAGTCATACTGCGTTAAATATTCAAATAGTACAAGCCACCTTGATTCAGTGTAAAATTTTAATTTCTCTTGATGGTTGTTTATAACTTTGGATAACATTGTACTTTTTACATTTAACTGCTTAGCCAAGTTACATAAGTGTTCTGGTACGACATTCAAGTCATTTACTGCAACAGACATATTTTTAGATGTGATCATTTTTGAACAATGACACAAATAACATGTTCGAAATGTTCTCATTAACAACATTGTAACTGAAAAAAAAAATATTTTTACACATTTAATACCTATGAATTCCTTCAATAATTAAATTACACAAATTTTAAACTTGAATCAATATCATAAGTTATTTTTTTTAACGTCGCATTCTTATAATAGCTATAGTGATTAACGCTATACTTAAGCTCTTTAATCAAAGACTATCGTTTCTTTATTGTCTATACAGTACTTTCCAAAAGTCCCATATCACCCTTGTATCTTTGTGGCAAAAAATGTATATTTAAATATGCGTTTTTACTGTAAAAGTATGAAAATTCCAATTGAATGGCATAAGATTAAAATTTTTTGTTTCAAAAATACAAATTTTTTTGATTGCAATTAAGTTTTTTAAATTTTGAAGATAGCTATTTTCTTGGACATATTTTTAAAAACAGTTTTCAAAAAAAATTTTTATTAAAATTTAATGAAAATTGACCAAACTAAAACAAATTAAGTTGTTGACTTAGTTAGAATAATGCCTATAGTTATATGTTAGCAAAACACTAATCATATGATTTAATCAAGATCAATGGAACGCGTATTATTTTTATGATAATTTGTAAATATCTAATTATTATTGGAGCTTTGTTAATTGTTAAATGATTTAAATGTTCCCAAAAATTGAGACATTAATCTGTTAATATAACATTGATTTTGACGATCTTGATAAATAATAGGTAGGTACTCAATTCAAAAGCTTGCCGCTTGTTTGAAATTTTCATTATTTGGAAGGTAACATTCTACCATGTCAATGAAATCATGTACTCATAATGTAAACATCATTTTTTAAATCTAGAACAAAATAAGTACGAAGTAGATAAAGTAGATAGTTATAAAAAAATTCTGCAAGATTAATTAAATCATGTGATTCGTGTTTTGCTTACAGTAACATAATGAGGTATTATTCTAATGAAGGCAACAATTTAAATTTGCTTTACTTGGCCAAATTTCGCTCAATTTTGATAAAAAATATTTTAACTGTTTCTAATCTATAAAATAGCTATTTTGAAAATTTAAAAACTTGATCGCATAAAAATATTTGAATCTTATGCCATTTAATCAGAATTTTCATACTTATACATTAATGTTAAAAAACCACAGTTAAATATATTGATTTGCCACAAAGATGCCACAAGGGTGATACGGGACTTTTGATACATACAACTTAGCTTAATCAAAAAATTATTTCATTATGAACAATTTGATAAAAATGATTTATTGTTTCAGTATAAATAATAAGCAAAATAAGTACCTAACCTTTTTATGAATTCTTCAAAATGTATTTTGTTAATAAATGATTGGTTTATAGTATTAAAAGACTGATTAAAATTGATGTAGCTTACAATTTTAACATATCCTCATTACTTTGTCTCAAAAGTAGAATACACTAGTTCTGTTCATTTTTTCCCTTTTCCGTCTATACAATTATGTAATAGATGTGTGCCACACAGTGTATTCTACTTACAGATAAAGTATAGGTATACATGGAAATTCACCAAGTATGCTCACCCCTATTTTTCTAAACCCATTATCATGGACCTAATATTCTTAAATCTTAGTAGGTAAACCAAGTTAGACGAATCGTAAACTTCTCGTTTGAATTTAAATTTAAATTCATCAATATTTTCAAAAAGTCACATTTTGTATTGCTATGATACTTCTTACATGCTATTTTATAGATAAAATAGATATTTAAAAATACGGTCCTTAGGTATAGGTACTTTTAAAATTCATAAAAATCAGGATTTGAATAAATTCATTATTATAAGAAAAAGAGGGGTGGGTATGCTTGGTGAATCTACCTTTAAATATATTGATATACTTACTTAATCTTTGTGGATAAAGCTAATATAAAGTGTAAAATGTATTCGCAATTACTTAGCGTTTTACTGTTTTTACACGATTGCTAACATAATAAATTGCATTAACAATGAACTAATAACAGTAAACAGAGAAATGAGAATAGCTGCGGCCGTCTTAATGTCTAACAGTCACAGCTAGCGGTTATAATATGTAGTATTGTAGTATCTTAATTCGTTCTAACACTAATAAATTATGAATTATAAATTATTAAATAATTATTTATACTCTAATCATAAAAATGTGTGTGAATTTGTGGGATCAATGCTTGGGAACTATTTCTCGAACGACTACAGTGATAAGAAACCTTGTACGTTGTGTTGTATTTCATTTAATTTCAGGGGTGCCGTACTATTGCTTCTTTACGAAGTAGATGTCGTCCTATGTCACGGAATAATTTTTGTAAATTGTTTTAAAGTATATTTTTTTAAAGTATATTATTATAAATAAATTCTATTGGCGTTATTACCACGATAGTTATACCGAACTTAACCGACATAATAACATATTATTACATAATGACAAATAAATAATAATGGAAAGTAAGGTTAATTCCTCTAAAGACTATACAATCTAATACACGTTTTTCAGTAATTCAGTTTACAATTTACATTAGCTAGAGCATTAGAGCAGTTTAAACATGTCATTTGACTTGAAGTATTTAAGACATCACTTTTTACGGAAACGGGTATGTATAATACTACTGTCTACTGTACTGAATAGTTTAGCCATTGTTTGGAAATGTAAGTTTTTTATTAATTATGTAAGTATGTAATACACTAGTACCTTTTCTGTTTCCCTATCCACACCGCGTTTATATGCAGCAGTTAATTCGCATTGATTTAATGCGCATTAGGGAGCGAGTTTATATGCACCTAAAATATCAAAATTAGAGGTCGGGTAAAATTTTAAGTTAAAACAATTATAAACAATTTAAACAATTATAAACATTTTTTTTTAAATTGCCGCGAAAAAATTAATTCGCATTAAAGCGTTTACATGCATTTCTTAATCCCGGAGTAAGAGTTAATTCGATTTGACGAATCGTATTAAATAATAAATGCGCATTAGTTTAATGCGAATTAAAAATGCGTTTATATGCACCCAACTCCCGGATTAACTCAATGCGCATTAACAGCTGCATATAAACGTGGTAGTATACAGTGAATGAGGTCGAGGTACTATATTATGATTTTTCCGTGGTGTGTTTACATCACAGTTTATAGAAGCACAAAACCATATGTATTGTAAAATATTACCTAATGCATTGTCTAAGTTATAATCAAGGTGTATTGATAA
>NC_042495.1:78138420-78139317 GCF_005508785.2 Acyrthosiphon pisum | reverse complement strand
GATTAGGTATATATTTATATTATAATATATTCAATAATAGTTATCTTATAAGCTTCAAATTAATTTTCAAAAATTATTTAGTTTTTTTGGTGTTTTCTTGTTTTTAGCAACTTGCTAATTTTTTTTTTTTGCAAGTGAATATCGTTCTTGTTTTGACATAATGCGTTATGATACATTTGGTTAATATTTGACTGTGTATTGAGCAACCAACCTTTGTTAAAAATGTTGTTTATATACTTCTTCAATAACTACATAATATGTTAGAAAAATGTATATGGAGTTTTTAAATTGAAATGCAACATTGCAAACATGATCTTTTACCGGAACAGATAGTTATATATATTTAGATATTTTACAGTATAATCTAGTACAGTGCTTCTCAAATTTTTTTGACATGAGGCTCTTTAAATTTAATGTAAAACTGTCAAGGCCCCTTAATCAAAATTATTAATTGTTTTTTCTAAATTAGGTATATTAGTAATTAAATAGTATTTCAGTATTTCAATAGTTTGATTTCAAACAGATAAATTGTTAAAATGCATAGTAAATTAATTTTTTAATATACCTTTGAGAAATATTAATAATAGTATTAAAATTTAAGTATTTAAACTTTTTCCATAAACACTTAAAGTCTAAAGAAAATAAGCATTGATCTAGGATGTTCATATAAGTCTATCAACCATTTAGCATATAGATATGTTTCTATCCCCAGGATCTCAGTTAATATCATAGACCTATAAAAGAGGTCTATGGTTAATATATAATAATATATAGGTAACAACATTTATTTTATAATATACAATAAATACTATGAATATATTATAAAATCAATGGTGATAGGTACATCTGAGTAATAAATGCTTATAAAAAGATTTTCAAAATATATGCATTTTGGTA
>NC_042495.1:78130275-78138370 GCF_005508785.2 Acyrthosiphon pisum | reverse complement strand
GTAGAGTGTATTGGTTGTGCTGATCGGTCAGCATATGACCTCACTAAACATGGTGAAGAAACTAAACAAAGATTAGTGGCTGAAAGAAAATTGCCTGCACCTAAAACAATTCAAGTTACAGGTAAGTACTATATTTTTATTAAATTAATTTATGATTTAACCTTGAAGCTATGTTTTTATAGAATTGGAAATGGATAAAGGTTTGATTGGTAAGACACTACGCAAAGATTCCAAAGAGTGTGTTGAAAAATTATCAAAACTGTCAATAAACGAAGTTAAACAATTACACAAATTCATTGATAATGGGTAATATAATTTTGGAATACTTAAAACACTATTTACAATATGTAGGTAGTTTATCTAAAAATTATAAAAACTATTTATTAAAAGATAAATACATAAATCTAATTTTATTATTTTTGTTACTTTAAGAAAACGTGATCCAACTACTGGATTAACTTTGTGTAAAATTGGTAATAAAGAATTCCAGATAAACAAAGAAATGATCCCACTCAAATCTTATTCAAAAACTATACATGTTGAAGAGATTGTTCCTAATGTAATAGAACCATCATTTGGTATTGGCCGAATTATTTATACATTATTAGAACATACATTTAAAATTCGTGAAAAGGATGAGCAAAGAACTGTAAGTATATTACAAGTATTTGAATAGCTAAATACAATTTTCATAAAATATATTTATTTTCAGTACTTATCATTGCCTCCATTAGTAGCACCTTTAAAATGTTGTGTTCTTCCATTGCTTGACAATGATAAGTTCACACCCCTAGTATCTATGTTGTGTAAGTATTGCAAAATAAAAATAATAATATATAATTTAATTTAAGATATATCTTTTAAATTAAAAAATGTATTTTTTTTTTAGCCAAAAGCTTATGCCTGAAAGGTGTATCAAATAAAATTGATGATTCAAGTGGGTCTGTAGGACGCCGGTATGCAAGAACCGACGAGATAGCAGTACCTTATTGCATTACTGTAGATTTTGACTCATTGGTTGAACCCCAATCGGTAACCATACGAGAGAGGGATTCAATGGAACAAATCCGAGTACCTGTAAGAACAATAGCAGTTTGATAAACAATTAGTTGTTAATATTTATTAACATTATTGTTATTGTTTTAGGTATCTGATGTTGTGGATTTGGTATACAATTTATCACAAGGCAATACTGTTTGGAATGTAGCTAAAGCTAAATATCCTATATTTGAGTCTCAACAGACAAATGAATAATGTCATTTAAAATAAATATACATTTATATTAATATATAATTATTACACTTCATTTCAGAAATAAAATACAACTTTGTATATGCAATAGATGTAAAGGTATTTGTATTTATATATTTTTTACAATGAATTCCCATTGACATATAAAATAAAAATTGATACATATTATATTAAATTCAATGTTCTAATACCAATTATTATACAAACCAATATACTGTGGTCTGTGTTATTAAATTTAAAGGCAAGATTATTATGTAGGCAATTTTATGTGCTTTTTATTATATTTTAATTTAAAGCGTGTTATGATTATTTTAAAATGGTAAATTGTAAATTGTTTGTACATCTTAAAATACTCATAACTCGCTTTAAAATTAAAATATAATAAAAAGGCCATAAGGTTGCCTAGATAATTATCTTACCTTTACATTTTATAAGATGTAAATTCCATCTAATTATTAAATTAACGTAGCTACACGTGTTCTGTTGAGCGTAGAATTTGCTATGTTACGCACTTGTAAGATGGAGACAACACATGTGGGTATCACGTCCTCATAACTCAAAAGGGTAATATTAACAATATGTGTCAGAATTTTGGCTAGTGGCATGATTTATTCAATTTTTATCAGTTTAGTTTATTAATTATTTTTACACTATTGGAGTTTTCCAATTTTCCGCAATTTCATTAAATTTAAAAATTATATTTTATATTTCAGTTCCTACCTTAATTATAATACTTTTGTACTAATCTACTGTCTGATACATATTTATGGAGGGGGGGGGGGTTAATTCGATTTATTATATTAACAATAATGACTTCACTGGAAAAGCTCCTTCATGCTTCTTTGATATGTTGATTTTTGATAAATATTTTTTATTTAAAAGATGAGAAATTTTTTCAAAATATAGCCAACATTTTTATTTTGCTTTAAACTGTGCTAGAAAAATATCAAATATTACTCATTTTTCAAAAGTATATTTTAGCATCTAGTTATAATTTTGAAAATTGGCTTTTGATCTGACCTGCTAAATGTTCTTTTAGAAAAAAAAAATTTTAAATTCTAACTATTCTACAGAGTGAGAGTTTTTCCTGTAAGACATGTTTTTGTACTAAAAACGGTACAGCTCCAATGCTCTTAGTAAATACATTATTTGTATTTTATATTATAAAAGATTTATATATCGTTTTAATTAATAATAACAAGTTTATTATTATTTTTAAAATATTAAATCATTAGCCTGAAATTTAGTAATTTCCTTGAACATCCAAAATACTACAGAAATAAGTGGCAAGGGAAAACTTTTGGGCCAGACGTCAACTTTACTGTCAAATACCTAAAATATTATCTTATATTTTACTGCCTAAAATTTAATAAAATATAAACCAATTTCAATATTATTAATTATTAAAATCTATAAAATGTGTATAACACATTAGTGTACTCTGTACAATTTGGTTTAATGTCTCAGATTTTTTTGATTTTCTCACTTTTACTCTTTACAAATCAAACAGCTTAACTGTAAATTAGATTGTAGTCTGTGGTTTGTACTCTGTATCATCATATTGAATTTGATCTAAATGTACAACAAATAGTACTTTTTAAGTAGTGATATTAATAGATATTTTTTTCTTCAAATCAAATTACATAACGGTTTAAATTATAATGTTTTTTGTGTTACAAATACAGACTTTTGGTCGTAGCTAATTGTTTTTTATATTATGAATGTAATAATTTAACAATAAAACCACACTTATAAATTATACTTAACACAAAAACAAAAATTATTAAAAATGTAACTTTTGTTTGTCTATAAAAAGTTATGCTATTACATTATGTCATTATACCATTACTAAATTATTATGTATCTAGCTTATTATTCATATGATATATATTCATACTGAGTGTAAGCACAACTATGAGGGTTCATAATGTGGAAGTTTCAAATTATATAGACAAAATTTTATTTTGCATGTTGATGCATATTTGAGAGGTTAAGGCATATTTTGTTATTAAATCATATAATTTATATAATATAGTCTTATAAATACATTATTTTATACACATTTAATAAAAAAATTACTTAATCTTTCCAAGGTCATTTTTAAAATAAAACGAGGATTAATATGTTGTATTAACAGTTATATCAACAATTAATATTAAATAATTAAAAAAATCTTTTTAATAATCAAAATTTAGATGCAATTCAAATCAACTGATTTGGTTATTTCTTGCTAAACAGATAAAAATAAAAGTGATTCTAATCATTCTTTAGAACATTATTGACTAGTTTCTACTTTGCAAAACAAACTTGGTAAAAATATATTGTCTATTTGAATCCACTAACCATTTATAAATAGTATGACGTATATGTACCAACTGGAATATATTTAATTGATGCTAATAATTTGACTTGAGAGTACAAATCTTTATTAAAAATTTTGAAATTCTTTTAAAACTGAATAATCTATTTTCATAGATTGAGGTATGCATACCTCAGCTCTGTGGATATCATTTGTACTATTTATTATGTAGCTTAAATATTAAATAAAGCCCCGTAATGAATAAAAGTTGTACAAATAGCCATGGGCCCTGGCCCCCTGTCCGCACGCCTATGCATATAATATTATGTACTTCTATTTACCATGTGACTAGTTACTAATATTATTTTATAACAGAATATTGCCCAGTGTGGCAGTGTGTCATCCATAATAACTTACAACTAACAAGTACTTTCAATCAAATTTAAATGTAATTTATTGTGTATACAATTATTATTACATTAAGTTAAAATTTGATTATTTTATTAGAAATAAACAATCTGTGCCCTAGCACCCATAGGGCACAATAAGAATGTATGCTACAAGAATAAAAACATGAATAAAAAATTTGATTATTAAAAACAAAATTTGATGAGGATATAAATTAGTACCACACTAAATAATGAAGATAAACAATCACACGAATGAATAAATAGATTATTTTAATTATAAGTTTAATTAATACAAAACCAAAATTAAATACATGAACACTACATAAAAAGTAAGATAACTTAAAAAAGAAAAAAACAATGATAGGTATTATTTAACTCTTTATACACCTTACTTGGAATAGAAAAACCATGTTCACTTCAAATCTCAAATTGTTACTTAATACTTTTATTCAATAATACATTAAGCACTTCATTATCAAGATCTGCAAGGGCCCATTTATGAGAGCTAATTTCCAATGCTTCCCATTCTGCTTTAAAAGCTACTTTTGGATCCATAGGCATGGACATAGCAGCACCGGACATTTGATCTTGCATCAAACGTGACTGATCTGCAGCATTATTTTCACCTAAAACTAGTGCATATATGCTCCGAAGCCCAAATACATTTAAAAAATACCACGAAGCAGACGACACCCAAGCTGCATCTAATGAAACCAATTCAATACCTAACAAAGAAACAAAAAAATTAAAACATATAATAACCGGTCATACTAAGCAAATTACCTCTTTGTAACATTGGTTTGAAACGTAGGGTTAAGGGAAATGGTACTTTGGTAGTGACAAATCCAGAGAACATCCAATTGATCCAACCACCAATGACCACCATTGGCAAGACGTTGGTAACGTTTCCTTTCAACATTTCAGTCATCATACTTGGATCAGGCATAGCTGTTTGAGCAGGAGCTGCTCTTTTTTGGGTCTTAAAGTAACCATTCTCCTCATTGTTAAAGTAGTGACGACGCATATAGAATCCTTGTTTAGATATGTATCGACCATTTTCACGTAGCATGCGTGATCTAATTAGCACTTGACTATCCTGTACTTGTGTCAGCTCAACTTTTTTTTGAGACGTGATTAACAATGACACATAATGCCGAATGACCCCAACAAGGAACGTGATCAATACAATCGGTAAAAAGACCCAACCTCGAATATTGATGTCCAACACCAACTCAGCCATATTCTTATAAAGTTAAGCCGCAAAACTAAAATAATATGGACATTAATACGATTAAGTAGTAACAAACTCCTAACCGATGAAATTAGGAATTCAGTTGTTTGTATTATTCAATATATTTAATAGAATTTAAATGTAATTTGTGTCATGATTCAATGAATGTTCATAGTATCACAGAATTACAGAATTACAGAATAGAATAACGAATATTGAATCTGCAGGTATTGAATATAATAAATTGACTATTGAGCACGAACTTTTTATCTTAGAGCATTTCATTGCCAAAATAATTATCCTGATATCAGAATATTATCATTTATCGTAGTGATGGTGTTAAAAAGTAACAGTCATACCACATAATAGATTAAAATATACGGTCACTGGTTCACTGCTACTGACGATGTAGAGAGCTGAGATATCTTCTCTACATCGTGCTGCTACTTTTCACAGCTACTTTTCCCTATAGTGCCTTGATAATTTTTTTTTAACTTGCCAATACACTGAATACATACATGTTGATATATTAACCTATAATATTAATAATTAATGTCTATAGTACTATAGTTATCTATTGTATTTGTTTAAAGGTATAATGTTTTTGTTTATTTTTGATTTTATTATACTTTCACGACAAACAAAATGTTCATGATCTCCACGAACATATTATTATAATATAAGCATCAAGCATTATAATAAAATATATAGGTACGCACATTTTATCATTTCCCTAAAAATGTCAGGTTGAGCCTGGGCTTGACCGTCTCACCCCGTGCGTACGTGAGCACGCCTATGTGATAGGCCAATAAGTTTGTGTTGGGCAGTATAAATGCAGCCGAGAGAAATCTATAGAAACATAAATAATTTATAATTATTATTTATTATAATATTAGTTATTATATCGTGATGTTATATATTAGCTTCAAATTAGTGACTTAGATTTTGAAGCCTTGAAGGAATCTTGCCGTTATAATATTGTACCTACAATCTATACATAATAAATATATTTTAGTATTTTAAAATTTAGTTTACAAGTTTTATAAGTTGTAATATAATATAATATATGTTAGGTACATATTATTTTAACTAAGTCCGGTGTCCGGGATTGTACATTTCGAAATGTGCAGTACTGCAGTGATTTTTGTACAGGTCGCGCGATATGTATAGGTACAATAAATAGATAGATTTTTTAATGTACCTACTACCTACCTAATTCGCGATGTGTTCACCAATCACTGTACAATTAATGACAACACTTAAAAATTATCTAAACGATTTTACAATATTCTATACACCTACTGCGTTTTTCAGAAGTATAACTTCAGCAGACTTTAATCTGGACTATACGCTGCAGAATTTCAAAGTTTATTAGTAAGATTTCACAATAAAAAATGAGTGCAGTTGAAAATAATTTTAATTTTATAAGTTAATAATATGCGTACAAAAAATTAAAAATATTATTTTAAGTGCAAATTGAATGTCTGTACCTAGATAATGAAGAAAATTACAAAAACAACAAATTACGTACCTACTTACACAGCAACACAAGTTAAATATTGAAAAAATAAGCATTTTTTCTACCATATAGAACTCCATGACCTATTCACATACACAAAAACACACATGATTGTAAAATCTCAATACGTATTAATCGCTATATACGATCAGAATCTAAAAGACTTCCACCTATAAAAGTATAAAACGAGTACAACAATGTATAATGCAGAATGCAGATTGATAAATAAATCATCGTTAAAATATTGTAATACAATAGTATACCTCTGCAGCATCATAAAGTAAGTACAGTAATGGTATATCAATAATAATAATACCGGTCGATTAATAATAATATACGATTGCTTGCTGACTACTAATAAATGTTGTTTGTTTTAAATTAACGTCAACGGCCTAGGACGAAATTCGGAATCGGCTCACTTTCAATTTATTCTGACTATACTTACACGCGAACAATTTACCTGTGAAAATGGCTGAATAGCATAGTACCGAAACAACCACCCAAGAAATTGAGAAAACCGTAGAAGACGTCATAAATAATATCATCAACAACATCGAGTATGATATAATGGAAACACAACTAATCGTATTTGACAACTACCAAGAAGAGCCTACGGTTGCGGATTTGGCGGGCCTGTTGTATTATGCGACCCAGTTCGCGGGCGGCGACTCGTCGGAAACCCTTCAACCGGACGACGATTCCAGTACTGGACCGGTTGAATGCATCAAAGACGACGTGGTCGCCGTGCCAGCGATGCAGGCGCCTGTGGAAGCGCCCAGTGACGAGGCGGAGTTCGTCACACCGGCCAGGGGAGCTGAGGTCAAGAACAGCTATGGAGACTTGATCGGCTGGCTGGACCCGGGGGCAAAGCTAGCAAAACGCGCAGCTCCACGCAGACGGACGGCGGCGAGGATCGCGTCCGCTGCGTGGACAGGTATCACCCTGCAGGCCACACGCGTTTTCTGCTGTTGTTCCCCGAAGTGAAACCGTCTGAAAGTTTCCCCCCTGGCTGAGGGCAGCGGACAAGGCGAGGCGATGACGTGGGGTCGAGGTTTAGGTACGTGACAGTGCACTTTTGGGGTGATCGGCGGTAAGTCACCGATACACATTCTCCAGCTAGCACCGGCGGTAGCGTGACGAGATCGCGGACGTCGGGCGCTCGAGGTCGCCGATACGCGAGACACTCTGGCGGCGCGGCGGACGTCCGGCTGCTACAGTCCGAGAGCGACGACGACACGACGGGGCCGACGGAACGCCAGGGCGAAAACCTCGGAGAGTATCGGGACAGCGGTGCGTTGAGATGCTGTCTGCAGATTCTCTCCCTTTTTCGTCCAGTGCAGGTCTGATCCTGTCGGCCGATATTATAGTCTTCGTCGCCTCGCTCC
>NC_042495.1:78129304-78130175 GCF_005508785.2 Acyrthosiphon pisum | reverse complement strand
TTAAAATTTAAGTATTTAAACTTTTTCCATAAACACTTAAAGTCTAAAGAAAATAAGCATTGATCTAGGATGTTCATATAAGTCTATCAACCATTTAGCATATAGATATGTTTCTATCCCCAGGATCTCAGTTAATATCATAGACCTATAAAAGAGGTCTATGGTTAATATATAATAATATATAGGTAACAAAGATATTCAAAATATATGCATTTTGGTAACACATATGTAATATGAAAACTAGTATAATACTAGTACTAGCAGTATTATGAATTCTATTTAAAATCAATATATTAATTAATATTTAATAATTATTATTTGTTAATTATAACACTTTGAAAGCATTATGAATGATAATTTAGTGAATTAACTCTTACATTTTTCATATATTTTTTTTGCAATAGGAAATTTAAAAATGACAATTTAGTTAATTTAGTTAATGGTATTTAATCATATTAAAGTTGTATTTGATAAAAAGAAAGTATTTAAATACATGTATACAAATAATTTAGAACATAGAAGTCATTATGCAATGAAAAATTTTGAATTTTATTCCTTAAATCATAATATATTTTAAATTTTCTATAGTTTTGGTGTACTGAAGTGTTCGTTTTTCGGCCTCTTTAGGACATATAGCGCTCCCGGTGGTGACGACTATCTGTAGTAAAATTTTCAATCAAGTTTTCAAACAAGTGACGACACCTTATCAATACACCTTTATAATTTTCGTAAAACTAACTACTATAACGTAACCACGTTTATTGGGAGTTATGATTGGAATACTACTCTATCTACCCTCGATCTTGAAGACTGCTTTCAATACCTTAATTTGATGCCTTACATTTAAGTATTTTAAAGTTTGTACCCAAAA
>NC_042495.1:78126114-78127057 GCF_005508785.2 Acyrthosiphon pisum | reverse complement strand
CTCAACGTTTTTCTCGAAATAATGCTCCTTTCTACATTCCTTCTTACACCTCTAATTATTTAGCGAATGAACCTATCACAAGATTAATGTCTCTTGCCAATGTTGACGCTTCTCGCCTCTGTTAATGCTTATACCATACCTATGTATATCTTTATAATTATAATGCTTTTTTTGTTATCTAGTACTTATAACTAGAATTTAATTGTAAATCTGTATATATCTAACTTTGTTTTTCCAAAGGGCTAGACCCGTAAATATAAATAAAATAAAATAAAAATAAAAATAATGAATATTAATACATTTATTTGTAATAGATATAAAAATGTAATGCTTAAGTTTTATTTAACTATTCAACCATGTAATTTATTGTAGGGTTGTAAATTGTTAATATGTCTTTTTTATAAACTATTATCATTGTAGTTGTATAATTATGTATGGATTAGTAAGTATATTACATATATATTTATATGCCAAGAAGTTTTTTGCAACAACCTTAAGTCAGCACATTCAAAAATTATAAGAAGTCTTATTTTTAACTCGTTAAGGCCATTGTAAATTGTAATAAATCATAATATTGATATTTTGAAAAATAAACAAACTTATAATTATTTTATCAATTAATTATTGATAAGGATAACCGAACAGCCGCCGTTTCCAAGTGGGGCAGTTGGTACTTGGCACTCACACATTTAGATTTTAGACACTGGCACTCTGCAAAGTACGTACTTTATACAAATAAGAATTAATATATTTTTAGAATAGTACATAATATTACCAAAACGTTACAATACCCACATCAGAAAATCAGATAACAGACTAGATAAGACATATTTGCTAAATATAACATACATAATATTACATAATATAATGTAAATAATTATGTTCCTTCTCCCTTACTATTTTCAATTTTTGTAAATCGTTAATCGTCAGTCGTGACTCTCCG
>NC_042495.1:78111726-78126014 GCF_005508785.2 Acyrthosiphon pisum | reverse complement strand
TACAAAAAACGCAATTTGAAAATACTTATTAGTTATTACTATATTTAGAATTGAAATTTTCAATCATTAGCTATGAACTACGAAAGTTGAACATTTTATACACTTTTAACTACAAAATCATTTTCAAATTTTCAATTTGATATATTAACTTGTCAACAATTGAACTTTAATTGCTTATAAAAAAAATTGTGCCTATGTATTTTTAAAATATTAACTTTATATTAATTTTTTTTTGTAACGAGAAAGTAATGAGTTACTTTTCTATTTGAAAAGTAAAGTAGTTTCACTACAATTTTATTTAAGTAACGAGTAAAGTAACTTCCCAATACTGCTAATATGTAGAAGTAACTAATTAGTAATTGGTAATTACTATTATTATTCATTATGATATATTATATAGGTAGATTATAGGACGATTACGATTTGGTTCTCAGGTTGTCTACAGTTAAAACATTACATAGATACGGTCGTACGAGTAAGAATTAATTCCTAGATAATATCAACAATATGGTATCATAATAAGTCGGTTGATAACAATAAATAATATTTTTATAAACATTAATGAGGTAGTATTATACAGGCATACAGTATACATTTACTGAATATATTTTTGACGAATTCTAAGTTCAAAATTTGGCAATCATTTAATTTTTTAATATTTTCATCAATAAACTTTTAAATATACATATTTTCTACGATCTACCATGGATATATACTATTTAAAAACTGCCAGACATCATAAAATCTAATAAAATATCATAAGAATATAATATTTGTAAGTATGAGAACCTACCCAAACAATTTATTTGGCCCTAGAACCAATTCCATATTGCGCATAATATTATGTAGGAACCTCGTACTGTCGTACCTAGTACTTATTGTTAATTATTATCTTTTGAAATTTGAATCACTTTTAAGTATTATATTTACACAAGTACACAACTTACTTTTACAATATTTTCATCTTTTTCATTAAGTTTTATTTTAAACTGATCTACTATTTTCTGTAATTTTTCGTTTTGTTCAAATTCAGATTTGTTCATATCTCTAGTATAAATTACAGGAATATAATAATTTAAACGACCATATATAGTATGGGTTATTAACCTAACCTATTGTAATTACTAATAGGTAATCATTATTACTTTTCCAATTCCGAGTTAGTTTTAATTAACTCATTTTGAAGTGTGTCATATTTTTCGTATTCGCATAAGAGTTTTTCATTATAATTAGCTTCCAATTCTTCCAACTCTTGAGCGTGTGAATC
The DNA here is from genome assembly GCF_005508785.2 of Acyrthosiphon pisum. NCBI lineage: Eukaryota > Metazoa > Arthropoda > Insecta > Hemiptera > Aphididae > Acyrthosiphon > Acyrthosiphon pisum. Next base: position 78,124,747 of record NC_042495.1, on the reverse strand, counting down.
TTTTAAAAGGTTCAGTTCCATTTCCAACCTACTCTTATCAGCCATGTGTTTTTTAGTTATTTCCTTGAATATAAATATAATTATATACTCACATTTACCTAATTATGACAATATTTTTGTACTATCTAGGTAAGGCACCTATTAACAGTACTAACCGTAGGTATATTATAATATATATCGTATTATTCTTGTTTTACCTACCGTATTTTTATTTTCCAATATTTTCATAACGATCGAATGGTTATTATTCAATTCCTGGATCTGTTCTTCTTTAGATTTTATAAGTTGAGTAATTTGATATTTGCTTTCCCTTTCCAACTCATTCACTCTCATTTTAAGTTCTGCCATGTTTTCGATTTTGTTCTTTAACTCCAAAGCGTTCACTAGAATATCATCAGAATATGCAAATTGGTCATTTAAAATAACTTTTTTGCCTTCAGCATCCTTAATTTCCCATATACATATACTCCCATCTGACGAACAGGTGATCAAGTTTGAATCATCAATTGTCATACTCATCTGTAAAACGTCGAATGATTAAGATTTTAAAATAACAATGTCATAGTTAGTAAACCTTTGTAATATTCTTGTTGTGCATATTAAACTCTTTGTGTTTGATTTCAGCCATGATAGGTAACAATAATGATAACACAACACCATTTTGACCCGCTACGAAAAGAATTAAATCTGATCTTGACAAAACTATCGCATCTAACGCACCTTGGTGCAAGTCTATATCACGGACCACCTACACAATTTTTAAGACAAATATTATAATTAGACTTCTTATATAGTTAGGTCCTATATTTCAACAACTTTAACTGTACAATGGTGTGATTATTTTTATAGGCTTTTTACTCTTATAATTCATTTTTACAGCTAAATAAATATGATAACTAAAATTTTAGATACAATTACATTAGTGCTTCTATATTTTACTTAGGTACCTAAGTTTTACAATAATTGAGTGTAGGTATATAATTTGTCATAAAAAAGTTAACCGATTGATTATTTATTTCTTTGAATCGGCCATCCTGAGCAGCTGGGAAAATCTGATTAGTGTCGTTTGAAATGGCCAAATCCATATAAATCGTTTTAGAATGTACGATATCCATGTCCCTTTCACCAGTCCTTGTATTAAATTCGTAAATAGCACCATCTTTTCCACACGTAACTAGTTTCATATCGTTTGGCGCCCATACCATAGCCGTGATCTATAAATCATTAACTTTATGATATATATCACCACATCAATAACATTTATACGTTTATGCATTATGCATGACGTGTAAATTATTACGCATGTAATCATTGGTAATCATTGTCAACACACACCGTATTTGAATGTCCTTTGTACGTAAACCTTTTCTCAAATTTCACCGAACAATACACATCGACGTCGAATTGGTTAGCTAAAGCAAACATGTGACCGGACATACTAAATTCGGTTAAGTTACAACTCGTCACAGCGAACTCTCTCCACGATTTCAGACCTTCCGTGTGCACCAATTGAAACTCGACTTTCCCCGTGAATGCGGCTACGGAATATAACCCAGAAGGGTGTAGTGAAACACTAAACACATCTTCTTGGTATTGTTGTGACAGTAATAATGAACAATTCAAATAGTTCCAAACCCTAATGGTGTGGTCAACCTTTCCACAAGTTATGAATATTGGTTTCCATTTACACGTTGACAAGCTGGAGATACCACCATGATGCAAGTCTTCACCAAGAGGCTTAAAGTAAACAATATTCTGTGCGTTCTACAAAAATATATTGGTATAATGGCATACATTGAATTGTGTCCTGAATATATTATTTCTCATTTCTAGAGTATTACCATATATGTGTCTGGAATTTCAGCCAACGGTGCCCAAAACAATTGTGACCGCCTTGTAACACAAATCATTTTTAGGTTTTTTGGACTTATAGACAGTGTCTCTATGTTATGCATAGGTCTATCGGTATCCAAAGCATTTAAGTTTGAGTCAGTTTGCTTCAAGAATTCATTTCGTCTTTTGTATCTGTAAAATTATGAATTCAATGCAATTGAAATTCTTAGTAGGTAACAGGTACCTAACTATCTATTTTTAAATTTTTTTTTAGCAAACCTGTGATTAGTTTTTTCGTAGTAATAAACACAGGAATCGCCGAACACGAATATTAAACCTATCTTGATCGGAATACAACATCTTATGTCCATTCGTTGATTGCTTTCTTTTGATAAGGGAACAACGTCTAAAGGAGCTTTTATTCTATGTTTTGGATCAAAATCCATCATTGTTTTAACGTTGTACATAGCTATAAGTTCTCCATTCTCTACTATTACTATACGACCATCCGTAGTACCAGCTAAAATCCTGTAAAGTTGTATATTTATTATATAATTTTATAACTTGTATCGTTGGGTACATAAGCGTGCGCACGGGGTAGTCATGGTAGGCACTTGACTACTCTGCGAACTCCCCCGGCCCCCCTCAATATTAAATATTATTATTATGATAATTTATAGCCAATCATAAAATACTTTTTTACTACGTTTGGTAAATGTAGTTAAATGAGGTTACCCCATCCAAATTAGTTTTTATAACTTAGGCGTGAATTTGAATATTATAATATATACGTAATATGTGCGTGTGTTAATAATGTAAAAATTGTATAATAATGTTTTATGTACTTATGTATATGACTACTCTGCCAGAAATTCTGCGCACGCTCATGGTTGGGTATACCTACTAGTTATACAATATTATAATCACATGCTCATGCTTAGGTATAGCCGTATAGGATCTACCTAAACTCGCATTAAAAATTAAAAACTTGAAAATTAAACACAAGATATTGAACCATATTATATTGTCATAATTTGAAATTAATTTATAAAATTTATATAACTCGAATATCACTTAATGTCAAAAGTCAAAAACTATACTCGTAGGTCGATAATTACTAATTAGTTTAAGCTTTAACCTTTAATGTAGGTATTATAAAAATGTACGTAAAAAATTTCATTACATTAAGCTATTGAGGTACATCGTACATCAATAATGGAAGACCAAAATAGTTTTAAAAATTAACCATCAAGTATAGGTATACAATATCCTAAAACTCTATAGTTCATCACTCAGTATCTCAGATTTATAACCATAGGCGCAAATAGCGTTTGGGATTTGGGGGGGGGGGCTAAAGCCTTACTTTGATAATATTGTATAAGCTTAAAATAAAATGTAGGAAATGTTTGGGGGGGCTATGGACATTTTTGGGAGGGCTTAGCCCCTAAAGCCCCCCCCCCCCTATTTGCGCCTATGTGTATAACTATATTAGGTATGTATTATAGGAGTTTACCAATTGCGCTTAAAATGACCTTTTCATATAGATACCAATAAAATTATTGCACTCGGTCATTTTATGGGTCGATATATCAATTGCGTATCTAGATCGATAGACGAACAAATTATTGCGTTCGATAATTTTCAATAATTGAATAATATAACCAATAACAGTTTAATAAATAATATTAATTTTATTCAATAGAATATAACATTATTTTTATTGGAATACAATGAACATGACGTCAATAATACATTAGTTATAAACTAATATACCTCTACATAAATATATAATTACAAATAAATAAATTGCTGTGAAAATATTATTCTATAATACAATACATTTTTATAAAAATGTGTATTTACACAAATTATTCATAGAAATTAGAAGATATAAAAATAAATAGCTTTTTTCAGATTTAATAAAAACATTTTGTTCGTTTATAAACTTTTACTTAATTCCATTTTTTTTATTAGAAAATGTTCGAAATTTAAATTCATTGAGAATTAACAATACGGTTTACCTTTTTTACTAAGCCTTAGTTTTTAAGAAACTTTTTTTTGTCTATCACTCAAATGCATATTTTAGTTCATTGATAATAATGAAATACCTAATAATGTTTCACTGAAGTCTAAATATAGAACCTATAGAATATTGGCCACAAATAAATAATAATTTTTGTTTTCAAAAAATGTATATATTGACGGTAATAATAAAGACCGCAATTGACAGGCACGGATCCAGAAGATTTTAACAGGGGGTGCTCAAAAAAAAGGTAGGCAAGTGAGTGTCGCTCTGCTTTACAGTAGGTTACAATTGGATCACTGTATAGTCTGTAATGAATGATATTAAATTTGAATTCAATGATACAATATTATTGTATAAGAAAAACGGTTCTGAGCGTTTAAAATTTAAAATGTCCGTAAACAGCTCAAAATGGCTCAAAATATTTTGTACATTTTATCAAGTATGGGAATTGATAAGATGTTAAATATGATGGAAATTTTAAGTATATCTACAATCAGTATTCGTGTTTGAATTACAAGAAAATCGCTATATGCCTACACGAGAAATCCAGAAATATACAACGATGTAAAAATTTAATTTAACTTTCCGGTAGATATTTTTTTTTGATAAAGGTAGACATAGGTACTAATGAGGAATATTCTATTAAATTTTCTAATTTTAGATTTAAAAATAAAAATTTTTATGAAATTCTAACTCAAAATAATTTGCACATTTTCATGATTTTTAGGTATTTTGTCAACATTTGAACTTTAAATGCTTTTAAGAAAAAATTGTGACTGCATTTTTAAAATTTTTCAACTGCCATTGTAACAAAATATAATAAATTTTCAAACTTTAAAATGTTATTGACATTCATAGAAAAAAATACTTATAAAATTGGAAACTAAAAATGTTCAAAACAAATCAAAATATTTTGAAAATTTTATCGTGTATAGAAAATGCTAATACAAACATTCAGTGAAAATTTCTTGTATCTGGTTATTTGTTTTTGAGTTACACCAAAAACCAGAATTGATTTCGTCGAAAACCGATTTTGCTTAAAATTTCCCGTTTTCCTTAATTTTTATTTTATTTTTCCCGGCGCTTTTAAAACTATTATAATTTAAAATTTTGACCTTCTGAATGAACCAACTAGATTCACTTTCCCATCGATCGAGATACTGTTGAAGAAAATTGAAGCAGTTGTACTACCCCAAATACGGCGATGACAGAAACATAGAAAAAATTTAAAAAATTTAAAAAAACCCATCATCCGATCAGAATTTAAAAAAAAATGGTTACACCTTTATATTTTAGATTATTATACAAATTTATTTTATTAGTGGCTTAGACGACAGGGGGTGCCCGAGCACCCATAGCCCCCCCTGAATCCGCGCCAGGCAATTGATATACTGAGATCGTAAAATACAAATGTTGTTTTAGGCGAAACCTACATTGATCTTGAAAAAAAAGATGCTCCCCTAGCTCTAATCCAAAATCGTTGCTACGCCACTGGCCATTGCCGTATTGTACGGGACATTGGGACATCCAAACCTTTCAATTATACATTTATATCAATTACCAGTTACAAATCACTTAAAAATGTTTTGATTTGACATTTTCAACAATACATTACCTATCACCGTTCAACCAACATACGGTGGAAAAATCCAAATTGTCAGCTTTTTGAAAACCGTACTGTCGCCAAATAGAATCACTGATAGTGACTAGTCGGAAAAGCCCTTTACCAACAAAACAGCATATAGTATTGTCGGATGGATTTAAGGCCATCTGTGATAATTTATATATTGTTAATAACATTTACAATAAACACATTAACAAAAGTTTAACTCGCATTTATATATTAAATCATATATTATGTATATGTGCATCATAATATTTTAAATTGCCAATATGTTATAGTATATACAAAAACGGTATATATATATTATACATAAATATAATATGTATACATACGTCTAACACTGGTCCTTCGGCATTTGGAGGGTTGCTAGCTTTCACGTAGCTTTCGATTTTTGAATTTTCCCAATTGTAGTAGTACATCATAAAATCCGGTCCATTAGTGAGGGCTGCCAAATAAGTATCATCAAATGAGAATTTTATATTAATAAAATTATCGGTTTTCAAATCCGTTAACACAGTTAATAGTTTTTTTCGTTTCATCGAGTCCAGGTCATAAATACTGATGGTAGGTTTCTTCTTGTCACCTTTCTCTGCCACAGCTATAACGTTTCTAAATTACAGTAAAAAGTCAGACAAATTATATTTATATTTGTATACCTACCTAGTTAGTTATAATAACTATAATTTGTTGTATGTATAATTTATAATAAATTATTAAAAAATGAAATACAAAGATATTATTATTTGGTGTAGGTAGTCTGTTTTCTAATAGGATTTAGGAACCTATATTTGTACACATAATAATTTACAGTAACTATAGGTACGTATCATTGGCACAACTAGGGAGTGAAAAAGGGTCTTTAGCACCCCTTGTTTTTTAGGTTTAACTACCATTATTTTAGTGAAATTCAGTCATCACACTTATGTTTTTAAAATATGAAATATTATAGCATCCCACGTTTTAGAGGTCTAGTTGCGCCTGTGGTACCTATATAAATAGGTATAAATGTATAATAGCTAAATAGCAAATAGGTATGAATACTCTTATAGACTTACTGATATTTTTAGGTATTTACTATTTATACCTATACAAATAATTACATAGCCACATTGGTACTGTAGGTAATAGTTACCTATAATAATACAGTGAATTTTTTATGTTACGGAGTCTCGTGGACTACCACTTACCAGCAAAATTCTTATTATAGTCAAATTTGTTAAATAGAAGTGCATATTATACTTATTTGTTTTTTTTAATTGATACATTTCTTGATAGTTGATACTCAGGTAATCAGAAAATTGTTCAACGGAAGTTTCACTATAATGGTCAGTCATCAATAATCCTGCTCATGGAGTATAAGTACCTAAATCATTTGAACTACTCCCACAGTCCCACCCAAAATTTGTTTTAAGTTACGGCCTTGATGATATATATATTGCTATGTTGGCAAATTATAATACTACCTATAAATAGGTTTTTTGCTAAATTCACACCTATCCGCTATTACCAACCGAATAAAAATAAATAATTTATTATTAATAATATATTGATTGTCTTTAAAATTGTCATTATTATAATAAACTAAGTAGGTACCTATTAATTATTATAATATCTATATGCAGTTATACCAATGTATGTAACCACATGGTTCAAAAAACAAATTTATAATATAGATAGTACGAGCATACTTGTTAATGCAGAGGGCCATAGCAGTGATGACTTTTTGTGGTTCGGCCAGGTGTATATATTTTTGTTTATGATGGGCAGTGTTGTAAATGACGAGGACACCAGACGCTGGATAGACTATTTCATTTTCATTCAGAAATAAACAATTACCGTTCACTTGAGTTGTGAGACCGAAAAAAAATTTTGGGCTTAAGGTCGGTATCATCATAGGCCGTGACATTATAACGATAAATGAAGGTATCAGCTCTCCCTCTCTTTTTCACTATACACCTTAGATCATATTATACTAGTATAATATGATCACATAATAATATGATACGAACTAAGCTATACACATATATGCAAAAATAACTGATTGCTTATAAAAAAATACACGTAAATATAAAACAAGTTCGTATTATAATTTAAATAAAAATGAATACTTTTTTATATATATATTTAGTATTTAAAATACATGATGTATTATTATATTTTTAATTATACTTATGTAATTTAATTAACATGTTAGTATTTTATTATCTTCCGATACACCGATGATATGTAAATGCAAATACCATAAAAGTGACTTTGTTGGATCGAATTTTGTATTTTCTTATATATACAGTTGCTATGATACCACATTAATGAATAGTAAATAGGTACTAAATGGAAATATTTCCTGTAGGTATCCAGTTATTTTTGTTATTGTTATATATAATGTGTATTTTTCACTATAATACTATATATTTATACTGCCATATAGATAATAAGCAATGGTTTAAAAATATGTACCTATATGATATTTTATATGTGCCTTTTTGGTTTATACTTAGGCAGTCCTGTAAAGTATTTGAGTAAAAGTATTTGAGTAAAAGTATTCAAATACTTTTTTAAGTATTGAATAACTTTTTAAATACTTTCAGCATGAAGTATTTTGAATGGTATTTTAAATACTTTTTTTTTGTATTAAATACTTTTTGGTATTGAATACTTTGGTTTTTTATTTCGAACATTTTATTTTTATTCGAAATAATTGGTTGGAAAAATATTATTGTCAACTACAATAATAGAATAATAGTTTTATTTAATATTCTGTATTTCTGTGTTTGCTGAAGTCCAAAGGTTTGTGAAAACCAGATTTCTAAATAAAGCTATTGAATATTGAATAACAATATTCCCTTTAAAACTATTAGATAACTATTAGATTACCTACTTCCTATGTGTTTATATTACGATAATTAGAAACCCACTTTAAAAACCAAAAGTATTTGAAAAGTATTCCAAATACTTATTCAAAGTATTTGAGTAGTATTTGAAATACTTTACAATTAAAGTAATTGAGTAGTATCTTAAATACTTAAAAAAAAATGTATTTGAGTATTTACTCAAGTACTTTTTAAAAGTATTCTTTACAGGACTGTACTTAGGTATATATTTTAAGTTATAGCGCTATTGTAGGTATAAGTAATTGAGGCGTAGGTTCATATAGGCGTAGGTACCTGTACAGTGCGACGTGCTATAAACCAGGTAGCACCTCCGGGCCATCATTTGTATTTATAAGGGGTTTGGTAAGTTCCCACACGAAACATAGCAGGTAAGCGAGTACATATGTAAGTTCCCTCACGAAAAATAATACGCCCGTACGTAAGTTCCCACACGAAAAAAAATACGCCTGTACGTAAGTTCCCACACGGAAAAAATTACACCTGTACGTAAGACTTAGGAATGACAACTTAAACGAAATTGGTGTGGTTAAAATTTGTTTTGTTTTTGTATTGGATAAAAATAATCCAATTCAATTTTTTTAGGTATAAAATAATAATAATAATAGAAATTAGAAAAAAAATCAAATTTTATTTGGTTTATTGCGAAAGCTCAAACACTTCACATAGTCATAGTGTCATAAATATACCAATATGTATTTTCCCACGTGGCGATAAAATTTAATGCATTACATTCTATCTACAATTTTATTATCTTTATTATCTGTTGGCTATGATAATATGAAATAGTATGGACAGTCCATTTTATTGATTTCAGTACTCGTTCATTATTAATAGAGTTAACATTTAAACAGTTTTTATTACAATTTATAAAAATGGACCTAATTATTGATTACATGTTGAGTGAAAAGGGGAAAATTCTTTTAGTCCATAATAATTATAAATTTTATAAGAAACATACCGCTAAAACAAATATATGTACGTGGATGTGTGTAAATAATAAGTGCCGTGCTAAATGTTACACCGATGAAAGAATTTCAGATTATAACTTACAAAAAATTACACAGTATGACTATGTGAAGTGTTTGAGCTATCGCAATAAACCTAATAAAATTTGATTTTTTCTATTATCATTTTTATTTTATACATATACAAATATTATACACATTATATTTTTAATTTTTATTATATATTATACGGACTAGATTGGTACATACCCATGTATGCAATACAAAAACAAAACAAATTTTAACCACACCAACTACGATTTTTTCTATTATCATTTTTATTTTATACATATACAAATATTATACACATTATATTTTTAATTTTTATTATATATTATACGGACTAGATTGGTACATACCCATGTATGCAATACAAAAACAAAACAAATTTTAACCACACCAACTACGTTTAAGTAGTCAGTCCTAAGTCTGAATAAAGTGGGAAGGAAGTTTGTGTTTGGCAAGGCTGAGCATTAACGAATTAAAAGTTAAAATTATAAGCAATTTATATAAACATTATTATGTGTATGAAATTTTTTATTTTGAAAATAAGAAAATTTTAACTTTAAATTAAGTTAAGTTACTTTTCTTCGTTATTTTTTTTCGTGTGGGAACTTACGTACAAGTGTAATTTTTTTCGTGTGGGAACTTACGTATGGATATCCAGGGGTAATTTTTACCTGCTATATCTCGTGTGGGAACTTACATTCGCCCATTTATAATATAGGCCCCGATTGCCATTTTTGGGCCCTTTCTTAAATTCAACTGTTATTAGAGCTTAATGTAGAACTCTTTATTTGAAGAAATAAATGATTTCAATTCTGTCTTTTTTAGGAATGCAATAATATTCAGCGGCAAACACGATACCCATTCTACAGTCAGCTACAGTATAAGCATATGTTTGTCATGTCTTCAGAATTTTCTAACAGATACTTTTTAAAATATTTTCTGTACATTTCAGGATAAAAATCTAAACTGAACTTAGAACTGTCCATGATTTTAAATTCTTAGTACATTAAATAAATTCCACAATTAAATGAATCTTTTTGATGTGGAACGTTTTTTTTAAACGGCATGGAATATGTGATTAACCATGGACATTGTTGTCTGTTGTTACCGTACATTACATATGATTTCAACATTTTACATAGGTACTAGATGAATATTATAATCGACTTTCACGATGTAACACTCTTTGGTTTTGAAATTTATAACGACTACTATAAAGTATAAAGTGATGAGAATTAAGTAACTATGGTAGAATATCCGTACTGTCCTGAGTAAAAGTAGTTTTGTTATGCACTTCACCAATTTCTCTTTTTTCCAACAGCAGTTTCATATGGTTGATTGATAAAATACGTGTGTTTTTAAACCCATCCAAAAAGCAGATGACATCAAACAGATATCTATAACAAAGTAACACAACCATTCTTACCTAGACAATGTATCAAAATCTTGGAAGTACAGGTCGGTCAAGATGTCACAATTTTGGACACTAGGTAATATGTAACTATAAGTTCCTACTATATAATTTTTATTCTCTAGCATTCGTTTGTAGTATGTTAAAGCTTTAGGGAGCATATTTTTGTGTAAATCTATAGCTTGTACTGATCGTTGAAACGAAGATCTATGACTGCCAGGTGTCGAAATCGATTTCATTAAACAATCATCATCCAATTGCTTAAGTACTCAAATCATGTACAACCATGTCGTTGTTAATAAGTTCATCAACAGTGAACCTAGCCTCATTGTCATATTCTATAACCACAACGCTTTCAATAGCATCGACCACTTTGGCGAAATTTTATTTTCATCTGCTGTAGTGGTCGAAGACTTTGGGATTTTTAATGTCAGGGCTTTGAAAGGACGGTAGTTGGTGTCTTGGAGATGTTTGTTGTTTTTCTTTTTTCATTAAATTATTAAATCATCAGCAGTTATGGCCTCTGATCTGATTTTTCTGACGACGTTATCTGATTTAATGCTGTGAAAATTATCACAATTCAATAGAGTAGGTGATGCCATGTCAGCAGCGTTTGACCTGAAGGAAAATGCTTTAGTCTTTTTTAACGCTTCTTTGTTCAAGTCTTACTGAAACCATTTTACGTCGTTCGTGAGACCATTGTCATCTGGATTGTGATGGTAATTTAAACCAGAACTATACATATTTGCCAAAAACATTCCGTTTTCAGGCTGAACTTTAATTCTAAAAGTTTTACACACCCCATGACTACAATACATGTGCACATTGCAATGATTGTTAAAATATTTAACCCTTTTCGCATTAATAACACATGTATTGTTCACAGTTCATCACATAGCTGCGCTTTCTGAACATAATAGGATATTTACTCTTTTCCAAAAGTTTTTTACCGTTAACATGTGTATGCAACATATGGGACCACTCTTCATATGAAAATTTCTTAAAATACTGACATTCATTACTGTCATATTGTTATGGAAAACAATTTTTTGTTTCCAAAGGCAGCACAACGCCAGTCTTGGCCGGAGTTCTCTTTGAAAATGCATTTCTAAGGGGACTTGCTACAATTTTTCTGCATTTTAAATTAAGAAGTATATGAATCCATATAATTTGTGTCATCCGATGGATTGCACAAAAACACATTGAAGTGTTTTTTACATTCTCTATATACTTTATAACGGTTAACAATATTTGCAGTGACTTTAATGTGTCTACATATCACTTAGAATTTTGTTATTGTAATTTAAGAAATCACAAGATGTATAGTTATAGTTTTCAATACATTTTATTATTGCACTATTCATTTCTGACACGTTACATAAATCAGTATTGTTAATTTCTGACACATTACATAAATCACTATTGTCCATACTTTCAATACGTTTACGAAGAGATGAAGTGTTTCTATTCATAGCATTTGCAATTGTTTTTTTTAAACTACGATCATTTTCTTTTTTAACACTTTTCTTAAGTTTGGTTTCACGTCCGTCTGTGATCAAATCTTGCGCGCTCGATTTGAGGCACTTTTTGAAGATGAAAAATTCTGAAAATTGGTATAGACCTTAGTCTTGGATGACAATACAATAATCCGTTGTCATTTTGGGACATGGACCAAAAAAAAAAAAAAAGGATTGTCCCCACGACGTCGCCGTAATATCTCTCGCAGATATTGAACTTTCTCTCTTCCCCAAAAAAAACCGCAACCTCTTACGAATCAAGTATAGGCGTGTCCTATCCATTATTATAATATCTATGGTAACAACGGTAATTATTACCGAATAACATTATACCGGTATTCTGATATACCGAAAACACCGGATACCGATATTCTTTAAACACTACAGTTAGCAGTGAAAAAAAGAGCAACAGACTGTTCGTAACTTCATGTTCTACCGATGTGGTGCCATACGAAATGCTGTGCATGATCGAGTCTCGACTACGACAATTGAAGAATCCCGAGGAAATGTTCGGAGGAATTAATGTATTGCTGTTTGGCGATCTGATGCAGATACCGCCAGTGAAGGGACAACCAGTTTACCGTCAGCCCAGACACATGATACCGGCAACACATTTGTGGGAATTATTCACTTTGATTGAGCTGACGCAAAATATGAGCAGCAAGGTGATACAACTTTCATTGACGTCCTCAATGCGCTGCGAATT
>NC_042495.1:78107175-78110483 GCF_005508785.2 Acyrthosiphon pisum | reverse complement strand
TTTCATTATTTTTTAAGTATAGAGAATTATTTTTGTCTTTTTAGTGCAATTTTTAAAATATTTTTTTAAATGTTTTTATGGAAAAGTGTTTTTTTTATTTTATTTTTATTTTTTATTAAATATGATATTGCAAATATTAGTTATAAAACTGTCAGAAACTGAGACATTCTCAAAATTTAATTTTAGATATTGTGTCTTAATATAATGAGGTACCTCGTCCAATTTATCTTTTAAACTCATTTATAGCTTTTTATTGTTTTCTGTGTCTAAATTACAAATTCGTCCACACTTTTATCTGCCAGAGTAAGACCCTCTTGACAACTATAATTATAGGTTATAACTAAAACTACAACTATACCTAAAACTACTTTTTTTTTTTTTTTGCTAACTACAACAACAACTACAGCTGAAACTACAACTACCACTAAAACTATTTTTTTTTTAAACTACAGCTACAACTAAAACTACCACAACTATTTTTTTTTTTCAATTATAACTAAAACTAAAACTACAATTTATACTACTATGAGAGTAAGTGTGATGCTACTGAAGGTAAGGAAATGCTGCTGTATGGAAATCGGTTTGAAAAATCAGGATCACAACACCTGAAAAGTTTAAAATAGATAGGTTTTAATTTAAAAAATACAAAAATATATTATACTCAATAATTATACGCTTCTATTTGAATTCACCATTTAACTTGTGAATACTGTGACAATAGCAGACATAGTTATTACAATTAAAATAATTTAAGCATACAAATATTAAATAAAGTTATGATTATTAATTATTACTATACATGATACAAATGTCAAATATATTAAGTGTAGATCAATTATGCTTTGATAATTAGTTCATATTTTAAAACACACCTGACCAAGTTAATATCATAATTTATTTATTCTAAAAAAATAACCATGTCTGTACTGACAAGTAACACTTTTTCAACATAATATAAATAAGTATATAAATGTATTTATTTATTTATCATATAAAATTAAATCATTATGAAACCCCTCCCTCCATATTAAATTCCAGTCTACAGCACTTGTCTGGTCTCACCAGCATACTACATAGTAAATTTGATTTCATAAGTTATTGTATATCAATTAGCAATTACGATTCTATGTAATAAGCTTAAATAATAACATCTTTTTTTTTTTTTTTTCCGTGGTATCGAGAACCAGAGGGGGGACCGCGTGTTAGCATTACTTCCCCCCTGGCCCAATTACTTCCCCCCTGGCCCTATTACTTCCCCCCTGGCCCAGTTCCCCCCTGGCCCATAAATAATAACATCTTATAAAATGTAGGTAACACATGCAAATGTGTTTGCTTGAAAAATACAAATTGGACTCATAATTTTATAATCTTATGTATTAAATCTAAAATGTGAAAAGGATGCAATATTGTGTTTGTTAGATTCAACAATGATTTCTTGTCATAGATCATAATACTATAACAGTAAATGTAGATGGCAAGGCAAGAAAGGAAAAATGGTTTATTCTTGTCATCAAATTAATTTTGTAACAGCATATGAGTTGAAATCCGCTATCCATGCTGAAGTTCAATTGTACGGCGTTATGCAGAAAGCACGGTAGATTATAGTCTACCGTGGCAGAAAGCAACCATACCACACATGTTCTATTTGGAGATAATTCAAGTTTTAGAAAACTATTATTGGTAAGATAACACATGCAGTTCCATCTTTGATCATTGATAGATAGCCCTCCTATCGACTTGTGGGTTAGTTGCAATTAGTAAAATGCGCAATATAAAATTTCCAATCTAGTAGTATACAAAGCTCATTATTTATGTTTTTGAGGGTTGGTTGCTTTCTGCATAACGCCGTTCAATTAAAAAATATACATTTCTATAAACTATAAAGAAATGTTTTTATCGTTACTCGACATATTTTAAAGTACCGAATACTCATGACATTTAAAAAGTAACCATTATTAGTAATTATTCAATGAAATATAACTGTACAATGGACCAGTGGCGTCATTTCAGTTTTTGTTAGACTAGGGCAACCACTCACTGATTTGCCGACTCAATTTTTTTTCACGCAGATTCACATAGCATAAAGCCAGAGTACGTGAGGGGGGGGGGGGTAAATTTTGGGTATTTCATGTATTTGAACGTCACACATCGCACATCGGACATAGAAGTATTAAATATAAACATTTTTGTGTTTTGTCTAATATTTAATACAGTCAAATAGAACAATTACTGAGTTATGAATAAATTAATAATAAACAGGTTATAGGTACCTACCTTATAATACTGATTTACAAACGTTGTCAGTATTTACAATCACATCTAAATACTAAACACCATGACAAAATACATACATTTTGTCATGCTCAACACCTTGATAAATAATATAATAATATACTTCTATAAAAAATACAACAAAAAAATTAACAATATACATTATAACTGTTACAGGATAAACACTGTACCTTAGTACGTTTATGTTTTCGTTCATTGTTCATATTGTTCATAATAACAAATAAATATATCAAATACAGTAAAAAGTAAATAACTAAAACACCATTCGGAGAGTCACGACTGACGATTAACGATTTACAAAAATTGAAAATAGTAAGGGAGAAGGAACATAATTATTTACATTATATTATGTAATATTATGTATGTTATATTTAGCAAATATGTCTTATCTAGTCTGTTATCTGATTTTCTGATGTGGGTATTGTAACGTTTTGGTAATATTATGCATGACAAAATAACTTATTTTGTCATGATATTATGTACTATTCTAAAAATATATTAATTCTTATTTGTATAAAGTACGTACTTTGCAGAGTGCCAGTGTCTAAAACATGCCCATGCAACTCCCCAACCTATTAACACAAATCAGTAGTGCTCTTATTGTCGGGTCCCGCTCTGGTGGCGCGCTCTAGTAGTAATTTGTATTTTAATAATTTATTACTCATTCAAAGATTAAACAAATAGATAAACATTTTTACTGTTATAAATTTATAATAGTAATTATTATTTAAAAGTATAAAAATATAAAAACACCTAAAAATAATAATAGTAATAGTTAGTACTTTCAACTTTGGTACTTAAGTAGTCATTACTTGTAGACCTTTATAAGGACAATGTGCCAATAACATGGGTCTGTATATTTTGGCGGTATTTTACAGTCATAGGCTCATAGATTTTTACTATGAGCGAAATAATGCCGATAATATTCAATGGATCGTTAAGCCCACAGTCTTAATTAATTTTTTTAAGTCGACAATCATCGAAATGAGATTTTGGTACTTGGCCGGTAGATGGCG
>NC_042495.1:78105805-78107125 GCF_005508785.2 Acyrthosiphon pisum | reverse complement strand
GGCGTGGTTGATGTGGACGGACCGCCGCCACTCCCGTGTTGCGTGGCGGCATCGAGGTTCACATACCCGCCCCCACCGCCCCACCGTTCCGGTCCCAGTGCTGCGGGAGTTCCCGCCGCGGCCGGAAGTGCATAACGCTGCACAAGCACGCGTAAGTAATCTATAATTGTTGGACACAAATTTAATCGTTATTGCATAACTTTATATCATGTCCAGGTTACCAAACAACGGTGACGTGCAATTCATAATTTTTCTCGTCATATTCACAATCATCACAATCATACATATTCATATCATATCATCGTGAGTTTGCCTTTTATAACACTGTACATCATAATATCATTTAAAATATCTACCTGTCTTGTAAACTATATTAATATTGTGTATATAACTAAAATATAACCATGTAAAATAAAAATGATTGTGTCCATTTTGTGTTGTAAATTTTTTTTTATATGTAAAATATTATGTAATGTGTAACACGCCATGTATAACCTATAATCATATCATATTTAAATAATGTCTACCTATGTACCTGCTTTCATTTTGTAAGTTTCTATACATCGTTGTTAAATATTTACTGTACCTACCCATGTTTATTGCAAAATTATAAAATGTATAATAATATTATGTTATGTGTATAAAGTTTATAGGTAGTGCCTTCACTGGTTGGCTTCTTCCCTCACGATTTCATGTACAAAATATTATATCACATATTCTTATTGTGCCTAATGGGTACAGATTGTATATATCTTGTTAAAATTATTAAAACATGTGTATAAAGTTTAAAGCATTGTTTAACTACCTACTGCACAATTTATAATAAACACGTCTTGTACTCTTGTCAATGAAAAAATTCTTTTGAAATTTTTCTTCGAAAACGCAATAGATTTAATAATTTATTTTGTTTATTTGTGTAGGTATCCACCATAGGGTTTTCAAATTCAAAATATATTTATGTTCAATGTACTATTTTCTTTGCACAAGAGAAATTTGATGTCTATATTATTTCTACTGTTCAAAATATGAACTTACGTACTTATGTAGGTACTGTAAAAACAATGACTAACCTTTAAAAAAGATAATAATTAATATAATTTAATCATACATATTATCTATAATATTATATTATTATCAGCCAGGTCAACTGCAGATAGTTTTTAAATCGTATTTTATAATACCTAAGTGGAAAATCACACCCTAATTTTCATCAAAGACTAATACATTAGAGTAATACAAGACCAAATTTGAACCAGGCTAAATGTTTTCTGTAATATCTAATTAGGTTACAGGAAAATATAAATATAGTAGGTAATGATT
>NC_042495.1:78103002-78104339 GCF_005508785.2 Acyrthosiphon pisum | reverse complement strand
GCTGCAGCTTGTTTATGCATAAAATTATTATGTTTATACCATGGTTGGCTATTATTATAGTCCATTACATTACATCGTTCAGAATTAGATTCAAAAACCATTATAATATTATGACGATAGGTAGCAAAAATTAATAAAATAAAAGCAATATTCTAATTGGGTTGACCCATTATATTAACCTAACTATTTAATGTGCGTGAGAATTTCGATTAAAATATATATATATATATATATATTCGAGTTAATTTATAATTTTGATATACATTTTCAGTTGGTATAAGTTTGCTTATTAGAGTATAAATATACGATGGACGTTATGCGCAATTATCGTTAACATTTGATTTTACAACAACGATAATAGTTATGCGTACAATGCAGTTTATTTATTATGGTATAATAGATTTGCAAACGAAAACAACGACACGCTGATTACATATTTTGTTAAAGGATCACACAACACAAAAAAAATGTCTTAAATTGTTTTTCAATGTTAAATTACTGTAGCTAATAATATAGTTTATATAATGATTTGGTGAAAATCCCATGCAAAAAAAAAATGATTATTTCAAGGGATATTAAGAAAATAATATGTAGAATAGCCGTGTGACGTCATTGGAACCGGCTCATCGTAATTGCGCACATCTTATACGTGTAAAGTTTCCTCGCTTAACACGACGATTTGCCAATCTAAAAATTGTATTTATGAAATTTAGTTTACGTATAAATGTGTGATTTTATGTGTTCAAGAGGATAAAAGTATCAGAAATTCTATATAACGTTTAGTTTTTTAAATATTAATAATAAATCTGTAATGTGATATGTTTGTAAACATTCGGTTCGGAAGCCGACCGGCAATGATCGCCAACAGCCGTCATTGACATTTGTGTACTGTATACGTAGCGACAGTAGTAAACACGTTTACGAAATTCGACTAATTCGTTCTTATAACTGGTCTTTTGTGTCGTTTACGTTATAAGTTTATAACGTATTTTTTTGAGAGTTTTTTTTTATCCAATATGGAGAATCATATAACACCCCCAAAACACAATTAATTAGTCGTGTTTTTATGAGCCGCTGTATTCACATTGCCGAGTGGTGGGAATGGCACTAAGGTGGAAGGAAATTCGGTCAACAGACGTCGCGTACGCCAGTATCGATGCGCGGTTTACGTATGGACTCTCGTGGGCCGGGCTGTAGATATCTTAGTTCGTGCTTGTTACAATGTAAATTGTATATTAAGTCATAGGAGTTCCTTATCTAGTGTAGTATGGTAGAAATTCGCTAGACTTAAACCGGTTTAAAATTATGCCACACCAGGATAATGAACCATGTAAATG
>NC_042495.1:78099996-78101891 GCF_005508785.2 Acyrthosiphon pisum | reverse complement strand
TGGGTATTTTCCTTCTTGAATCTTGCTATTCGAGTTTATGACTTATCGTAGTATCGTTTATTCGTTTGACAAAGAAGAATAGCCGGTTCCGTTGGTGATCAGTGATCACTGTTATAGTTATAACTTAATATTATTATATTCAATAATTCTATAATTCATAATCCATTATGTGTTTTTTGGTTGAGGTTTACTTATTTATTAATTTCTTATAAAAATATGAATAGTAAAAATACTGAAAATTTAATTTAATTTAAAAATTATTTATTATTTTTATTTTGAATATTGTGATTCACAATGTTGAAACCTCGGACTAAGATTAGTCAGTGGTTGAAAAAATATTTTATGTTATAATATGATAACAACGTTTACCGGACGAGTTGACATAGAATATAGATACTTAATGTTAACTTTAACGGCCTTTAATTTTACAGATATAGTAATACATTACAAAAAAAAACAAAATATAATAATAAAAAAATTAAAAAGTAAAAAAAATATAATATAAACATATTATAAGGGATTAAGTTAATTATTGTAGTGTAACGACTTCTGAGAAAAAACAATTCGAGCGGAGCGAGAAAATTTTTAAGGTGGAATATACATATTTTTTTTAGTGGGTTAGTGCGTATACCCATAAATATATTTACCAATACACCGCTGATTTTAAGTCATTAAAAAATACATTTTATTTTTTACACATATTTTTTTTTAATTTACTAGGAGAGTATCGGGAAGAGCTTGCAGAAAAAAAATGACGTTACTTATACGTATAACAAAAGTTGTTAAAATTATATGATTAGTAAATAATTTAAGAATTAATATACTCTTGTCAACAAATTTCCAAAAAAAATATTTTGAAAGAAGTTATTATAATAACTTACGTATACGTTCCAAATTCATTTAATCAAAAAAATATTGATATATGAAAAATTCCAAAAATAAACTACTTGAATTAGATAAATGTTTTTAGTATCAAAATTATTGTTTTTATAATAAGATTCACAAATTGGCTATTTTGAATATATCTAAAAAAATTGAAATCAAATTTAAAATTTTTTATTTTCAATGTTAAAATACATTCATCGTTCCACTCAGAATCTAAAATAAGTACCTAATTAAAATATATAAATAATTTTTCGCATAATATATTTGAAACTATAATAAACTATAATAAGTGACTATAAATTGTATATAAAAAAACAATTTAAATATTGATTAGAACAAAAGTTATTTCAAAAGTCAGTTCTATTTATTACACCCTGTATAGCAGCGTTTCCCAAAGTGTGTTCCGCGGAACCCTAGGGTTCCGTCAGATGTATGTGATGTTGAGAAAATTATTTTATATTATATTTGGATTATTTATATAAAAAAATATTATTTTATATTATTTGAAAAAAGTTCACCTAAAATCTAAATAATAGTTATTATAGTATACCTAATATCGTTAATAAATATTTTATAAAATATTTTATATTATATAAAAAATTGTTATCGAACATTTGGAAAACCTCGAAAAATCATTGTCTCAGTATTTTCTTGCTACTAATAATGACGTTGATTGGATACAAAATCCTTTTATGAACCAAAAAAAACCTGCGATGTTATCCATGCTCGAATATGAGCAGTTAATTGAAATTAAAAGCATGTCATATTTAAAACAGAAATTTGAATCTGGATCTTTAAACGAATTTTGGATTGAACTTAAGGACGAATACCCATCTCTAGTTGAAACAGCTATTTTTACTCTATTACCATGTTTTGTAGTACTGTTTTTTTTTAGAAAAAATGGGGTTGAGTTGGAAGTAAAGAGATTAGGGTTCCACATAACACAAACTATTTCCTAAGGGTTCCGTGATCCTAAAAGTTTGGGAACCGCTGCTGTATAGGATATTATA
>NC_042495.1:78097510-78098361 GCF_005508785.2 Acyrthosiphon pisum | reverse complement strand
ACCAAAAAATCTAAAAAATACATAAGCATAGTTTATTTTTATATGTCATTTTAAATTCAAATTTGGAAGAGATTACATATTAAAAAACCTAGAATAACTATTTTAGTTATTTTGTTGTGATTGTATAATATTATTCGTGGGTACTTGAAACTTCTAAAGTATACTATTATATATCTATGATAGTACCACGGTTTTTTGTTGATGTATAACGCGTTATAAGTACCTAATAAATATTATGATATGATTAATTTGGAATTTATTATAGGTACCTAATATAATATTATGTCTTATACCTAGACTAACATACCGTCTCCGCTCAGAATCGTTTTTCTTATACAATGATATTATATCATTGAATTCAAATTTAATACCATCCATTATACAGTGACCCACTTGTAACCTACTGTACAGCAGAGCGAAATCCACTTACCCACCTTTTTTTTGTTGTTGTAAGGAGAAGTTTTGACACATATACACATAAATTATTAGAGGGTGCTAATTTTAAAATTGGGGGTGCTAATACCCCCTAAGCCCCCCTATTTGCGCCTATGTGTTTACAAATACAAGCAGGCAATATCGGTGTATTAGATTTCTTAACAGCCGTAAGCCATAATATAAGGAAGAGGTGTGACTTTTTATGTAACTTTTCAATACAATTTTACCATATTTATTATTTATACTTAAATTTTGATATATTTTCATTCATTTTTATCGGGACTTTGTATTAAATTAAATTAAACTATATTTTAATATGTGATTTAAGTAAGTAATTAACATTTTTTATGATATTATATGACTTTTTATGTATTTATATATTTGTCGGGACTTTTTTTCCTAGTGTGGGACTTTTT